>NW_026585742.1:1798127-1822198 GCF_907164565.1 Psammomys obesus
TTTCTTTCTTTCTTTCTTTCTTTCTTTCTTTCTTTCTTTCTTTCTTTTCCTCTTCTTCTTCTTGTTCTTTTTTCTCCTCCATCTCCCTCCTCCTGAAAATGGCTGAATGGTCCAGCTTTCCTGTTGTGTTTTCTTTTTCAAATTTTATTATACTTGCCCCTCCTTAGTTCTTTCTTAAATTCTTTATTTATTTGAAATTAAGAATGTCCCCCCAATTGAGACTGTTAGGCCCAACAAGAGCCTAAATATAAGAAGGCATGACGAGAACTCAGGGAACTGATCATCCATAGATGCAAAATCGCAAGAGGTGCATTCTGACCATTGCACAATGGGGTCACCCCTGCTGGTCAGCAAGGAGTGGCACCGGGAGACAAAGACCTTAGGTTTTTAAAAGACACAAGGCAGTAATCTCCTGGGGTTGCTATCTTGGCAATTCGGGATTGGATGAGGTGTTTAACTCTTAAAATAATTGGTTAGTTCTGGTCACCCTTAGGTCTGGTCAGTCCTGCTGTAAATATCTGATCTCCAAGTCAGTTTGGAATTTCTTGCTACAGTTATAGGTGGGTGAGTGATTAACTACAGTTAAAGGTGGGAAAATGATTAACTCATAGCTACAGTTAAAGGTGTTCTGAGGAGTAGGGGTTTCAGGCTTTGGATCAAAGGTTAGGAGCTATGCAGGAGAAGGATTGGGATCATTTGGCCCAGTTTCCAAACAAAGCTCATCTCACAGGCGCAGCCAGTGATTTATTCTCCATTTAGTAGGGATCTCTGCTTGTTCTCTTCCTTATCTCTGCCCTCACAGATGGCTGGTGTCAGGAACTTTTACATTCCTCGGCTCTCTGGAGAAGCACTGAGAGGCTTTAATTAACATGGGCCTAAAACTTGAAAATATAAGTTATAAGGCAATTAAAAGAAACATAGGTTACAAAGTTAGTCTGATTCTTTCAAGACCCCCATTTCTTTGGCAACATATAGTACCACCCCTAAAGTTTCAGGTATATCCATTTGCCATTGTTGTTCAACACCTAGGCCAGCAAGTGCCATTGCTCCTGGGGCTGTAGCCAGGAGAATGGCTCCTGCTTCGTTAGCAGGCTGAACAGCATTTCCATTAAAAAGTGAGCATTTACAAGGCAGAAGTCGTTGCTTAACAATGCACTTTGCATAGGAGCAAAGACAGGAGGAAGCCAGGCTTTTAACTGAAATCTTGCCTCTCACTTGTCACTTAGCAAAGTCTACAGCAGAGCCTGCTAAGTAAAGAAGTTCTTGACCTTCTTAGGCTATTAAGAGTGACCCCCAAAAAGCAAAGTGGCTTTGTTCCCCACAATTCCTTTTATTGGTTGCCTTGGACAACCAAACCTGAACAAAACAGCCTCAGGGAGAAGGCCAGGTAATAACTCTTGTTTGCTTCAGCAAGAAATCCTTTTTTTCTCTTTCTTTCTTTCTTTCTTTCTTTCTTTCTTTCTTTCTTTCTTTCTTTCTTTCTTTATCAGGATAAAAGGAGACAGCAGAAATTTAAGGACAGATCTTGAGCAGCGATGAAGGTTCAGGGGCAGCTTCTCAGAACTAGGGCTTTAAACATTTTAAATAAAAGGAAAGATATGTGTGTGTTCATCACTGATAAGGTTTCTCATAAATATTCTGATCCTTTGGGAGGGAAAGGATCTCAGGGACCTCTCAAAGAGTGGGTGTCTCATTGCTAGCAGAGAACTCAGGCAGATGTTCTCATTTCAGGAGTTTCAAGGGGCTGGATCATCCACCCATCTTCAAAATGCCAATTAAAGAGAGGAGTAAAGGTGAGAAGCAGAGAGAGATTTAATCAATGTGGCATATCAGTGTGAGGACCAGGCCTGACCTAGGTCTGACCTCAAGAAGTCATCAATTCCAGGAACAGACCATAAAAATCCCCCACTCAAGGAGCAGCCCATTAGAAGAAAGAACAGCCAGGAGATAACCACAGAAATGCGGAGAGATCTTAGAGAGATCTTATCTCAAGGCTGGCCATTTGTGCTTGATGCCCTTATATTGTTTAGGCATCCCATTTTATGGCTAGACATTCATGACACAAGAATATGGTCTGCTCGCTACCTGAGCACCATCCAGTCTCAAACAGAGTCACATAGCCTTCATGGCCACCAGCCAGTCCAAATCAAGGTCATGTAGCCACAGTAGGAATTCTCCTTTCTGTCTTTAAAAGGGGCCTACTAGCTCCCCTTGGGCTCACTGCCATGTCGTAGAGTAGGTGACCCCAGTATGCTGAAATTCTCTGCAGAAAACACTCTTTGCTGTTGCATACTATCTGAGTTTGGGGTCTTTCCTTCAGCAAGTTTCAGGGGTGGAGCAAGACCCCCATCAATCTTCTAGGTTTAAATAGAGGAAGAAGCGGGGCAAGGGAGAAGAGACACGCTCACCTAAGCAGGTCCTACAAGTGCAGCGTGGTTGGTTGCTAGCTCAGCCCTACTTTTCTAGCTTGTTGAAGTCCTGCTACTTGCCAGGATACCTACTCCAGGACAGATAATTGCTTTTAATGCTCTTCTGCTCTGCTGTTCCTAGAATTCAAGGCAACTTCAGGGTTAGGACAAAGACTGATAACTTTCTGCCTCCAGTCTTGAGGAGGAGTAGGATACAATTAGCATCACCATGTATAGACAGACAAGTCCTTGAGTGGTTACCATGTGCACATGCAGAGTCAGCTGGAATCTGAGTCAAAAAGTAAAGAAAAATACAAAATGAAGGCAGAGATGCCAGGTTTGCATTCTGCTTTTAGTTGCCCTGTAGGCTCAAATGAGGAGTCAATTTCTTAAAAAAAAAAAAAAAAGCAGTTTCTAAATACCTGTTAGAGCACCAGGTTGTGCCTTGGCTTTCTTTGGAGCAAGAAAGAAGTCAGAGATTCCACAAGGACATCTCACAATTATTGCTTACAAGCTTATAGTCTAAAATGTAACCATGGCCCACTAGGTGGCCCATGCCTCTCTCACAAGAGAGAATTAGGCAGGGAAGAGTTCAAGGTCAGTCTGGGCTACATAATAAGACTGTCTCCAAATAGAACATCAACCACACCAAAAGAAACAAAATAAATACACAATCTACCCCCTCCCTACCCCAAACCTTTCTGAGTATGCTGTGAGTGCAGTTTGAAGGGTTTAAGGGTGGTGGAAGATAAGATTATCTCCACTGAAGGAGGGGGGCGGTCCCCATGAGAAATGAAGTTCCAGTAGCTTGGTTCTCTCTGCTGACTTGCTGTGTAGGAACTGAGAGGCAAGTAGCATCCCAGAAAGGTCAGAGTTGCCACCAAAGCTGACTGAGCTTTGGGTTTTTGCCCTCCCCCTTTCTCTCTTGAAGATGAAGGCTTTCTCTAAATACTTGCTATTAAATTGACCTAATCATAGTGTCTGGCATATGCTTGAGAGGAGGAGCTAAGAACCTTACTGTTGGCCAGTTTCTAGGCTGAGAAGCCTACATGGAGGGTAGGACAGGTGTATTCTATCGAGCTTAGAGCAGTGGGAGCCTACTTGATGCATGAGGTCAAAGACTTCCCTGTGAGGTGTAGAGCTCCTTGTGACCTGAGCACTTACTCTTTCAGAGCTTGGGATGGTGACAGAGAAGAAGACCCCTCAGGCACCAGATTAGCGTATTATTATTAGGCTCAAATATCCTGTTTCTAATATCAAAGGCAGTCTATTACAATTCTCTTGCTGTAGGTAAGAGTGGCGGAATTCAGGCTCTCCATAGTAGGTCCTAAGTAAAAGTAACAAAACTATGAAGAAGAAGGTCTCTGAATTCTTCCAACTTGTTACCTTTCAGGAAAGACATCCTTTCTTACTTACAGGCCAGAGACAAAGGTTCACAGCAAACATCTAAACCAACTGGTTAAGCCTTCGATCACATCCCTTTTGTCCTATCACGCTTCTCTACAACTTCTTCTGTCAAACACTAAAATCACACTAGAAATGCCTAACTTCGACCATTCCTTATTTCCTGCGAAGGTTTCTGTCATATAACATATTACAGACATGTGTGCGCTTTCTCTCAGAGAGCTGTCTTCTGTCATCAGGGTAACATCCTTGATGCTAGGATGAGCAGAGGGGAGGATATTTTCTTTTCCTCCCCACAGAAGCATGGATATTGAGGTAAAGGATAGAAATGTCCAAGGACCCAGGACTGAGCCCCCTTGCACAGTCTTAAACAGCCACTCTCGCCTCTACTGCAGACCTCTCGCCTAATCTCCAGCCTTCTCTGTGTCTAGGAATAACATCTCAATCCTCCAGGATTCTCATGCATGGTTAAAGGAACTGTTGCTTTTGAGGAGAGCCAAAGGTCATGGAAAAGCCTAGAATGGGATCCTGCAAGTGATCTCTTGTGCTAACCAGCACACAGGCAATGCTTTAAGTTTGCTGAGATTAGTTTTTCTTCAGGTTGTCCATCAGGGTTCTTCAAATTCCATGAAGAAAAGTACAAAGGGAGGTAATCCCTAAAGAATATCAGGCCAAGTTCTGCACTCAGTATGCATGTGGCCCCCATTTAAACCTCATGATAGTCCCTGTTCTGCAAATAAAAGAGGCACAGAAAGAGAAAAAAGAAAAGATAGACCTGCCTATCACCATGAAGCTGACATGTGGAAGAATCCAGTTTGCCATCCTCATTTCAGAGTCACACTGGCATTTCTAGCACATGTGACCTTTTGCCCACTTGCTTCTTTCACATCATCCATAGCCACTGTATTAGACAAGTTGTCACAAACTGGCAGAATACATGGATCCCTAATCTGTTGGGGTAGAAGATAGGTATGGAGTATGGGCTATGCACCTAGTGACTCAGGATAAACTGCAGTGTAATTAAGTGTAGATCGCCAAAGGCATATGCATGTCCCATGCTAGACAGAGATGAGAGGAAAAGCCTTTGATCAAATGTGGTGGCTTTTTTTGTCATTAAGCATTCAGTGGCATTCAGACAGATCTAGAAGCAGAGTATCCACAAAGAAAACCCCTGACACAGTTCTCAGGTAGGTAAAACAGAAGAACAGAGGTCTTTAGGGTATATGAGGTCAGCCCTACTCTCATAGTAAAGCCAAATAAGGACATGCAGAAATTTCCATATTAGAGAGAATTATGAAGGATATGGAAAGGAAGGAAGGAAGCTCTGAAATTACACTTTGAAGTGCTGAGCTATACCTAATTAGACAGGATTTAATCAGGGTCTTTGGGAAGTCTCTCCTTTGGTCTCTCAGATACAGTGGCATATATTTGAAGTAGAGGTGGAGGAGGTCTACCCTAAAACCAAGAAGATGTGATCCCTTCATTAACTATAGCACCATGGGAATTAGTACTGCATCAGAGATGATAAACAGGGAAGCACTCTTGGGTATCATCAGCAAAAGCCAGGGCCAGGGCAAGGAAGCAGGATATGAAGTTCAGAGAGCAAGAAAATACTTTGGAGTTCCTCTGGCCTTTCATTTTGCAGGGGTAGGAACTGTCACACAGAGAGTCACATGGCTTCTTTCAAGTTGCACAGTGAGTCAGAACCCAGGCCTCCCAGGTCCCAGGAAAAAGCAAGCAATCCTCTTATCATACAGCGGGTCTTATCCCATAGCTATAGTGGACCCTCCTTTATGTCCCACAGGAGATAGACCCTAGCTCACACTGTAACTTTGGAAGTGTTGCATGGAAAGGGGTTATAGCTAGTGGCGTTTTCCCAGGATAAGTAGGGGACTTCAAAAATGAACAACTGAGGGACAGGTCACAGTTAAGATGGAAATGATGATATCACTAGGGAATTGGGGGGAAGTAACACTGAAAACATTGTTCCAACAAAGAGCACATAGACTTCAGGTTGGGCTTATACAGAAAGTAGAGATATAATAGGTAGATTGGAAATAAGCAGGATTTGTTTATTATGCTGAAATATACATATAGTGAGATTTATCACTACGCATTTTTAAACTACAATTCAGTGGCACTTAGCATATCAAATGTACAACTATTGCTGCCATCTAGATACAGGTGTGTCCAACCTGCAGGCCACAGGCTGTAGGCATTCCAGGACTGCTAGGAATATAGTCCAACACGTGTACAGATGATCATAGCATACCACAGTGGCAAAATGTTAGATTCCCCTGATTATTCTAGAACATTCTCATTACCCGTAAGGGAAAGCCTGTATGCACTAAGTAGTAACGTATGCTTTCTCCATCGCCACCTGCCTCCAACCCTATTAATGACTAAGGAATTTCCTGCCATTCTGGATTTGCCTATTATAGGTATTTTGCATGAACAGCATCCTGAAATGCATGTTCTTTTAATGTCTGGGGAAGACATGCATAAGTGTGTGTGTGAGAAAGGGAGAAAGACAGAGAGAGAGGAGGGAGCAGGGAAAGAGAGGAGACAGGCAGACAGACAGAGAGAGAGAGACAGAGACATACAGAGAGAGAGCACATGCGAATGTGTTTGTGTGTTTGTACTTGTGTGCACATGTTGACACACTTCAGGTGTCTTCCCCAGTTGCTCTCCCATCTTATTTTTTGAGTCACAGTTTCTCACTGCATTTGGAGCTCACCAGTTAAGCTGGAGTAATAGCCCAGCAAGCTCCAAGAAGCCTTCCATTTCTGGCCTCCCCACAGAGCCAGGTTTACAGGTGTGTGCTTTTAAGTGGGTACTGGGGATTTGAACTCAGGTTCTTGTGCCTTTTTGGTAAGCACTTTGCTGACTGAGCCATCTCTCTAGCCCTGGAGATGTTTTATGACATGTCCACAGCTAGGTTCGCAGGTGACAAGGATCCTGGGAAAGGTGTCTAGTTCAGGTGCCTGACCAGCTACAGGTCTGCACAATCAGGCTACTGTGCAGAAGGCTGTGGCACAAGAAAGGAGCCAGAAAGGATGGAGCTGCTCCTGCCAAGGTCCTGGATAACTTCCCATCTAACTTTCCACACTTCTGGGGTGGGGATAGGGTGGGGTAGAGTGGGGTAGAGTGGGGTAAACCAGGTCCCGCTGCTTAGCTACTCCTGCTGATATCCTGGTCTTCTGCCACCTCCCCTTCTGTTGACAATCATTTGCTAATTTCCCTGACACACTGCAGGCTTCTTTTCACTGGAGCATGTTTGACCTGGGAGCACAGCTTTCTGATGAGTGACATGCAGTTTCAGCCATTAGCACAGTCAGGCATGTTTTAAGAACAGAGATAAACAAGTCTCACTTTAGCTTTAACTACACTGATTTGGCCCAATAAACTCAGGGATGATCTATAAATATGCTAGCAAAAAGGACAATAAAATTAGCTACCAAGGGACTACATGCTTTCTGCTGTTCTATGAGCATGTGGCGCACACATACACAGATGCACATGGATACACACACACACACACACACACACACACACACACACACACACACCAAATACTATTAAAACATACCTTTCATCTGCAAGCCTAAACCAGCTCAGAGGACACACCCTGATTTTGAATAAGTATAAGAAAGTAGGGTTGGGAGGGGCAAGAAGGCTGTAAAAGCAGCATTTCTAGGTGGGTAGGGTAGATTTCATCTTATGACTGTAAACCATGTTAGAGATTTATTGTACTTTATATCTAGAGATAAAAGCTGGAATGGCATTAAAACAAACATCCATATACCAGCAGCTGGCAAGACAGCCCAGTGAAGTAAGCACTATTGCCCTAAGCCTCACAGCCTTCCTTTGATCACCCAAATCCTTACGATGGAAGGAGAAAACTGACTCTTGCCAGGTGCCCTCTTACCTCCATGCGTGTGCACACATACACAAATAAATGAACAAAAAAATAAGAAAAGTTCAAGGACCCTCTGGCTAATTGAATGATGTTATTAGAACCCCATGTCTACCTGGTTCCTCACAATGCAGCCCTGTTTTGGAGTAAAATCTGGGGGAGATGCAGTTAGTGAAGATGAGGCAGTGCTGGGCTAGGGTGAGTGCTAACTTTAAAGACTGGTGCTCAGTCTTTTCAGGGTCATTAGAAGGCACTCAGATATCCACACGGAGAAGAAAGCCATATAGCACACCCAGAAACCGGAAGTAGCTGTAAACCTGGCAACACTGAAAACTGCTGCCAACCACCACAGGCCAGCATGGAAGAAGGAAGGAGGCTCCCCAGAACCTTCCCGAGTCTTTAAGGTCAAACTCTGATGCCAGCTGCACTTCCGCCTCACAGCCTGCAGACTTGGCAGAGTTCCTACTGCATGCTCCATTCATTCCTTCCTCTCACCCAATCACCCCATCCTGTTTTAAAGATGGGAAAGAAAAATTATTATTATAAATCTTCAACTCCACTGGAGTTCAACTTTAGTACAAAGATTTCAACAGGAGTCTGATTTTCCTGACTTAACAAGAAGGGTTGGCACTCTGCGTGGTGTGTCCTGCGGGTTCTTCTGTTTGTCTTATTTTCAGAATGAGAGGAAGGTACATCCTATACTTGTCTTCATGCTTTTCTTTTTGGGGATGTCCTCTCTGAACCCACAAAACACTATTTGCTCTTCGTTTCCCCACTTCTTCGCCAGGGCTACTCTTGCCTTGTAGGCAAGTGGATGCTGGCTGAGTAGCAATTATTCCATGTTGATCATGGTTTTACTATATTATTTGAGATCCCTCTGGTGGTTACCAGGGGATAATACGTCAGTTCTGAGAGGTTAGAACCTAACCGAAGATTCTTCAAATCAAGAAGAGCGGGACTCGAGTGCGGAAGTTCCAGTAGGCAACCCAGAAGCTGCCTGTTTGGCTCTGGTGGCAAGTGCCATTTATGGACTTGTGAGATGGCTTTGGAAGTAAGGGTGCCATTTGTGCAGCAGAGGCTATGAAGGCCATCCTAGAAACCTGTCATGTGTGTTCCTGGGAATATCAGATGTGAAGCTGTCTTGCTTTAAAGGGACAGTTATGGAACATTCCTGCCACATGAAAGGGACGTCTTGAGCCTCTGGCCGGAGAGGCTCAGGGACACTGAAAAAATATGACAGGATGAGAGGTTGACAGGACAGTATTGCTAGTCCTTGGCATGAAATAAGTTTCTGAGCATCTCATCAAATGTCTGCAAGGACAGGCTCTTTCAGGGACCCTCCAAAATCAGTCAAAGCCAGCTCTTGTCTTAGCTATAATTTACATATAAAAGCATCCATCTGGCTGTGCCCAGCCTGTCACTTTGCTTAGCAACAGTGGCAGAATAAGATTTTACTTAGGGAATGAGTATCTCTTCTTGGCTGGATGAGGCACTGAGAGATGGTACTGAGAAGGCTCTTTTAAAGCACCTTTATGGACTGATGTGCACAGATGTGTTAATTTATAGCATATTTATTAGAAGACCTAAATTAATCGCCCTCTGATGAATTTCATAACACCTTTCTGCTTCTCAAGCCTCCCCCAAAATACACTGAAAAGGTCAACAGTCCTATCAAACACAACACACTTAAACTTCCTTCCAAGCTTATAATTAAAGCTAATTAGTAGTTTTGGTAATTAGCACATGTAGGCTTTCTACTCTCTGAATTAATTTCTTACGCAGATTGTGAGCCAAGCAGGCTCTTTGCTCGCTGGTTCCGATTCCTAAACTGCCGCTTGGTTGGTTCATTTAAAACAGGCCTGTTCAAAGTACAATACTGGAAAGGCCTCATACTTACCCTGGCCTGATCTCAGGCCCGAGCGTGATTACAGACAGGGAGAAGTGGACCTGGTGTCAACAGATGAAGTCAGCACACACACCCTAGTCTGCATCTCCAGTAACGGATCCATCTCATACTTCCTCTGAGGAGTGAGCGATGTCCAGTTAGCTGTCACATGGCTTGGGGCCTGGACAGCTTCAAAAACACTTCTCCTCCCATGTGACCCATTGCAATCTACCCTGAGAAGGCCAAATCCCCAGTGGATGTGAATTACTGTGATAGAACTAATCTTTCTGATTCAAGTAAAAACCGGAAAGAGGCAGATCATTAGCTGACCAAACTGGTCTCTGCTTTTGTGTAGACACAGTGACTTCCCAGTTAGGTTAATATTTCTTTTACTCCATTTTTTTCCTCATTTATTTCAGTCAGCATGTGGGCATCTTGTATATGCAGACAAAATTAAAAGTACATTTTTAAAAAATCAAGAAATCAATTCTATATAGATTATTAAGAAAACCCCTGTGATTTGTTTTCAGACTTTAGATAATTGTGAGAATAATTTTCTATGGGTGACATAACTATTTTCAGGTTAAGCAAAAGAAAGGAGAGAGAAGAAGAAAGGAGGGAGGGAGGAGGAGAGGTAGGAAGGAGATGGGGGAAAGAAGGGGAGGCTTTCAATGAGAGAGGGAAATGGTCTCGGTTATTCAATGGACTCATCAAGGGGGCAGGACAATAGTGCTGGCTCACAGCACTAGCCATCCTGATACATCGAGGAGAAGGAAACAGTCTTTCCACCTGAGGACAACCACAAAGCTGCATTAGCTCTCCAGGACTGGTTTTAACGCCACTTACTGCCACTGTGATAGCTACTTTTGGATACATACACTACATCTGACATGATTTAAGAGTAAGATGTCTTTGGCCCTGTCGCTGGCTGTGACTGAAAGTGACAATCCGATGTTCTCAGGCGTTCATCTGACTGCAGAGTCTTAGTGGACACACCCTGGTAAGTTCCTGAGACCCTGTCCCTAAGGAAGCATGGGCTCCTCCTCGTATTTTGTATTGTCACAGTTGGGGGTGGGAGTCAGGTATGTGCAATTGCCAGGGTAGAGGCCAGGGAAACTGCTGAGCACCTGACAATGTGCAGGACATCCCTCATGATCGGAGAGTCGTGTAGCTCCCAAGGCCAACAGTGACAACTTGGAGAAACAGGCCGGAGGTTCTCCTCTGCTTTCAAGGTCCTTTGACTCTGTACAGAGCAAAAGGAAGCCGGACCTCACTTTCTGGGGCTGTAAGAAGTCAGAAGCCTCATGGTAACTCCAGCCACCAGCCACATGAAAGCCAACTTTTGGCTTTTTTTTTTTTTTTTTTCTAAACATGCAGCTAAGGCCAACATTTTACATTATGGATGAGCTCACATGCCATGGCAAACAGTTTAAGAATGATGCTTATCTTTAATGAATCTTAAATGGTTTATTACTGAGGGTCAAATTGCTGGTTGTAGTGGGAATCTGACATTTAAGAAAATGCCTGCCATTAATTATTAATGGGGCCCTCCTTTCTAAGGAAAATCACTTTCTGGATACTCCTAGAAGCTCCACATTCCTGGCTTCAAGATCTACTTTGCTGTTAATCCTCTGAGGATTAATTAAATAAAATTTACAGCAGATACAGGATGCATCTAATACAGGTGAATGCTCTGAGATTTTTCCCTGCTAGTAGCCAGCCATCACCCACAGCTACTTACCGTGCGCCTTTTGTTCTTAGCGCATAAACATGGCATCTCTTCTCACCAAGAAGAAAACTATGCTTAGTAATTAAATTACAGCACATTAAACTTACTTAACTTAAGTTCACCAGCAGGGAGAATTCTATGCCCCCTGGGTTTAACAATCACTCCTAATCACGTTTGCCAGCCATATCTTTTCCATGAGTTGTTATAATTTTTGTTCCTGGAATTCCATTAAAAATGGTAATGTCATTGCTCCTGTTAATGCTCAAAACCAACAGCATAATCCTGCATTTTAATTAGTGATTATAATTAATCATTATTTCATTAATGAAATGTTTAGTTGGTAATTGTCTTTGAGCACCTTACTCCCTCAGCTTATAAGCGTTTCATAACATCTCATTCACTGCCTGTTTCTCATGAAGTGGCTCTGTCAACCTTATTTTATTTTAACACTTTCATGTGACTCTGCATTTCAGGCCCCAGACACTGGCTGCATATTTACACTTTGGAAATGTGTGGCTTCTGGCTGTCGATAAGGTTTGCAGGAAGATGTACCCTGACATGCTTCCCTGCCAACTTAAGAAGGAGAGTCAGCAAGCTCCCAGAGAGCAGAAGGCGTGAAGAGAAAATAATTCCTGGAACCCTTACTTAATAATAAATGTGGGATCCAAATTCATGGATTTTTTTTTTTCTGAGAGAGAGAGGCTAGAGCAGGGATTTAGAGGTATTCTTTGGAACAGGAAGGTTGATTTTAGAGCTTAAAGAATTAACGAGTAAGCTGGGAGGGTTGTTGAGAATTTGACAGGAGGCAAATTTTCATTGATTCTTTGCAATACCATAGATACTCTTATTTGCTGGGATGGTTTGGGGTGGGGAGGAAATGGAAATACCATAAGGACAAAGGACCCACAGCCTCTGGCTCATTATACTATGGAGAAAGTAACTGATGTAGAGGAATTTAAAAATTAGGTTGTATTTTTGTGATGGGATCAGGGCTACCAAACTGGTGAGCAGCTGTGCTCACAAATGACCTAGTATATGGCTCTGTCTAACTGAAAATCCTGACTGAGGAAATACAACTTATTTGTCCACCATGCAGATATGTGTTTGCATGTATATACGTATGTATGGTATGTATGCATGTATGTATATATCAAGAAGTTCAACCCAGGTTGGAGGGGGACGCAAGGTCCCTCCCCACCTCCTAAAGTCCCAATCACAAACCAAAGTTTGATCCCGCCAGGCTTTCCCCTGGGGAAGCGATGAGCTTTTTGCACTTGCTTACAGAGCATAGATGAGGGGTTGCTGATGGAGCGCTGTGGCTGCAACACAGCTGACTTCAAAGTTCGCTCCCAGAACGGATGAGGGCTTCTTCACAGCTGCCTAGACAAAAACCAAAAAGCTACTCCCCTACCCTTCCCAGCCTGCATTCCTGGCCTTCTCTGAGGCCATGGAGAGTCAGGACAGATTAGCAAAGGAAGGTCTCATGACCTCTGACACACAGAGCCCTGTGTTACAAACTACATCTTCAGTATGATTTTTCCTAATTTGATGGTGCGATTTTTTTTCTCCACTAATAATTTAATGTTAGCAATGACAATCATAGTGAGTTTTGGCTTATAATCCCACGGAATCCTCCCTGGACATGATTTGAAATGGACAAGGGAACGTTCTTTAGGGTGCCCTGAGGTCTCAGAGGAAGGTGGCTACGGGAAGCCATGTCATGTGGGAACTCCAACTGCCATGTGGCACTATATCCAGGCACCTTCTTCACCCTTGGGAGAAGTAAGTCCTGGGAAACCAGGAAAGTATACTATAAACTACTGTAGAGAGGAAGGACAGAGATGACGAGGTACTGCGCAACATGTATGAGCTGTGACACTCCCCCAGGACCGTGGGCTCTGCGCTCTTTCACATCAGCTTTGCACTCTTGGCTTTTATCATCCCCTCTCTCAAGTTAACACCCGCCTGAAGAGCACAAGTACACACATTCGCATTGATGTTCTCTTTAGAGACTGGCAAATCGCCTTGTGCTTGGGTAGTGTTTGTTGGATGAACACTCAGGGGATCTCCAGAGAAGCAGTCTATCCCAAGTGAGGTGCCAGAAAGTTACAAAAGGAAACAGAGGGAGGCAGGGGGTCCCTCAATACCATATTGCTCAGGAGCTGGTAAGGCCTTGTACAAACAGAATACAGGAACCCTGGATTTGGGAGCAGAAATGCTTTGGGACCAGATAGGAGCTGACAGAGAGCTAGTTCCAGACACAACCCATCTCTCTGCAGAGCCCAGAATTTTCCTAGAGCTGAGGCTTAGCAGATGGTGTTTTTGAATTAATTTCCTAAATTGCCATCTATAAGATCTTCTGTTTTCTAAAAACTAGTTGCTTAAAGAACTTAAGAATTGCTTTGAATGTATGTGTGTTGTTTGTGTACCTAGATTGTGGGTTTGCTATCCCAGGGAAGTTGTATGCCAGGTTCTGAAGGCTATCAAATAGCAATGGCCTCAGCCCACCAGACCACAGTCTTTGCTCTGCCAGACAGGCAGGTGTATGGACCACGCCCTCTGCCTCAAAGGAGTGGTGCAGTTTGTGTTTTCCTGCAGTGGGAATTGCAGCATTATCCTTCAGCTGTGGAAAAACAAAACAGAACAAAACAACAAACAAACAACAAACAAACAACAAACAAACAACAGGAGCTGCAATGGGCACAGAACACCACATGTCCTCCAGCCTTTCAAGCCACTGCAGTACTTTGTTTCACATTCTCTTCAGTTCCCAAAGCAACTTTGAAACTGATTCCATTGGGTTCATTCACAACAGTTTTCTCTCTGGTCTAAGTCCTCTTTTATAAAAGGAGAGAATGCAGCAGTCATAACAACATCCCTGTTTTGCTGGGGGAAAAAATAAGTCTGTAGAAGAGCTTGGGAAAGCCAGTGCATATCTTCTGTAAGGTGAGACCCAATGTTTCTGGATGATTCCAAAATAGGACAAAAAGGACAAGAGGGAGGGAACAAGGAAGAGGCAAGGAGAGGGGAGTGAACAAAGGAGTGGGAGACCAAAGAATACAAGCAGAGAGCCTTGCCATGCTTTGTGAGTGTGAGATGGAGGGGAGGGGATTTGCAATAGTGGGGAAGGAGAGCATCAAGAGGAGGGCTCTGCATTAAGAGCTTATATGAATTCTGGAAAGAAAAAGAAAAAATAAAAGGAGGCTTTGATCCACTCCAAAGAGAGAGACAGGGAACTTCAAAGCAGAATAACAACCTCCTACACTTTGCCCTGCTTTAAGAACACAGGGCATCCATTATGGATCAGCCGACCTTCCTTCCCCATCACATGGGCTGCAGAGCAGTCTAAATCCAGACCCTCAGCCTGTGTAGTCTTCCTAACCACATAGCACATGCAAGGTTTGAGGATATGAATATTCAGACTGGCAGCTCTAAGTGAGGTTAATTCACTGACATAGAAGGCTTCTTATCTTTCCAGATCCTGCTAAATAGTAACTTCCCACCTGTGCTTCAAAGAAATGGGATGTTACCTACTCTTGCCCTCTGATACTGTATGATCATAATAAGATACATAGCTAAATAGGTCAGGTGGTAGAAAAGTCTCTCAAGTGTTAAAAGTAAGTTTTGGGGAAGAGTCACTTGTTACTTAGAATGTGTCCAGCCAGCCCTTTACAAGTATGAACTTTACAGAGTTCCTCCTGTGAGCTCCACAGATATGGCAGGGATTACCTTGTACTGCTCTCAAGCATCTGGCCATCTCCTGGCCTCTCTAGATTCTGGCTTAGTCTGTGAGCCCACTTGCAGCATATTTTCTTGTTCTTACACAGAACGCTCACCTGTCCAAAGTTCTTGAAAAATAAAATGGCCTTCCCCATGCAGAAGGCTCTGCTTCCCACCTGTCCCTGATCTGAGAAAATCGTCACCCCTTCACATGTGGACAGGGTATAACTATCAACAGGCTGCCTATTGATGGTAATGCCAGTTCATGTCAGTCAGTGAAAAAGGCAATGCCAAGAAAGTGAATTTAAAAAATGAGAGAAAGAAAGGACAGAAGGAAAGGAAGGAAGGAAGGAAGGAAGGAAGGAGGGAGGGAGGGAGGGAGGGAGGGAGGGAGGGAGGGAGGAAGGAAGGAAGGAAAGGGAAAGAAATGTCTTGGAGGTTTCTCCTAGTTATTTTTAAAATATTGTCTCTGTTGACTTGAAGAACGGTAGAAACACTTCCATCTGCCACGGTTCCTTTTCTCCTGCTGCATTTTATAGCTTAAACATAGATCTTTTATCGGGTACAGCTTCTGTTAACAATATGCTTACTGGGTGAGCACAGAACTATTCTTTCCTTACAGGCTCCCGATTAGGCCGCCTGCCAACAAGCAGACTGGAGCTTCTCGTCTCTTGTGGGAAGCACTATGCTCTTGAATTCCCTGCCTGTCCTCTTCTGTGGCCCAGATTATACACTGATGTCCTTGGGTTCCTGCCTGGCCTGGGCTAAATTAAGTTCCAGAAATCCCTAATTTTATCAACTGTGTCTTTTTCTCTTTCTTCTTGAGGCAATACGATTGTGTTTCACATAGCTTTGTACAGAATACTGCCACTGCCGCTTTCCAAGCATTCTTTTCCTTAGACAATTATTTTGTATCATTTATTTGCATCTTTATATGGGAAAGCTAGTGTCAATCTGACTGTGGCTACACGTGTGTATGTATTCATGTATGTGTGTGGGTTTGTATGCAAGTATGTGTATGTGTATGCCAAAGGACAACCTTGGGATGAGGTTTCTCAGGAGTTCCATTTGGTCTCTTACTGGCCTGGAGCTCATCCAGTAGACTAAGCTAGCTAGCCAGGCAAGTCCCTATCTCTTTCCTCCTCCTTGGTGCTGAGATTACAAGCACATACCAGGAACCACACATTTTAATGTGGATTCTAGGGATCAAACTCAGGCCTTCGTGACTCTTCAACTTTAAAATAGAAATACAATTATGGAATCCCTTCCTTGGGATTGGGCAGTCTTTCCAGATTGGCTCATGTTTTTTCCAGGAAACTTTCTGTATAATTTCACAAATCTAGGAAGACTGTCATTGCTGCCTCAGATGGGGCCACACCACAAAATGGATGCTTCATTATTACTTATTAATTCCCCTGTGAATGGATGCTATGGTCTGGATGTGTCTGCCAAAAAATTAATGTCAGACCCTAAAACCAACTCTGATAGTATTAAGATTAATATTCAAAAGAATTGATTACATCATTGGCCTTTGCTCTCAGTAATGCACTTGGAGCCTTTATAAAAGGGGCTGAAGGAAGCACCCCAATTTCCGGTCTGTTCTTTCTTCCTGCATGTGAGAACACATCTTCACCTTATGTGAGGTCACAATAGGAAGGTGCTATCTAATAAGCAGATAGCAAGCCCTTACCAGGCACTGAACCTTCAAATACCTTCATCTTGGACTTTCCAGCCCCTAAAAGATTATAAACTATATTTCTATTATTTAATAATTACTGATGCAGTTATAGCAGCAACAGTGGACTAAGACAGTATGTGCATGTGCTGGAAACACAATTCTATTTTTAATATTTGCTAACCATAGCAGCCTGAACAGTAGGAAGTTTTGAATTTTTGTCCAATGTACCACTAATGGACTGGGTGGCCTTGAGCAGCTGAATATCTTCTTTGGGTTTGTTTTAGGCCACCGTACTCTGGTTCTGAGGTCAGCCATATGGTGCAGCAGTAAGATTGACTTCCTGCAGCTGACATAACAATCTACCCTTAGCACCATAAAGGTTATATAGGAATCACTGAAGCCCCAGCTCCTACACAGAGGTCAACAGCCTGTGCACAGTGGGGTCAACAGATACATTTTCTCCAAATCACATAGTCAAACTATGGATATTTTCGAGATTCCATAGAAGACAATGATCTTCAGACTTCTATCAGAAGAAAACTGCCCACTGTTGGCTCAGCTCTGCTGAACAGAACTTCCATACCAAGAGTCACAACACAGGTTTTTCTCTTGCTTGATGCAGCTAGGCACAGTTGTAAAGAGATGCTATGGAGACATCCTGACACAGTTCACGATCGAAGATCAAGTGGCTGGGGAGATGGCTCAGTGGTTTGTTTGTTATACAAATGCAAGGAACCTGGTTAGACTGTCCAGTAACCATGGAAGAGCTGGATACGGTGACCCACATCTGTTATCTTAGCACTTCTAATGGGAAATGGGAAGCAGTGACTGAGAGAACCCTCAGAATCCCATGAGGAGAAGAAAGGGGGAGCTTAAGGTAAATGGATGGAGAAAATTTTAAGAAGCCCTAACAATTAAGAATTGACATGGGGATAAACAAATATCTAGAAGGTTGTAAAAAACAAGCATGTATATGATTTTTGAAGCCAGAAGCAACTGATGTGTTATCTTCTAGAAGTGGTCTTTGAGGTGCTCGCTCCAGCATAAAATCTGGAGACAGGGTACTTCCTGCCAACATCCTGTAGAGGTTTCCATGTAAAACACCCCACACTCATCATTTGCAAAGAGACAGCTGCAGCTTTGTCTCTCTGTGTGCTTTCCTCACACCCTCTCTCAGTATGCATTTCCCACAGAGCAGATGGGATGCTAGCTGGAGCTGCCCCTGCTTTTCAGAGGCCTCCTTCTCTTGAGCTCCTACAGTTCCTGGTAGTGCAAACAAATCTGCCTCACCAGTTCCTGGCCCCCTGCTGCTACACAGCCAGTCCTGCCAATACCTTACCATGCCCAAAGCACCAAAGCATATAACCAAGTTGTGAACTTCTATCTTTTGGATGCAATTTCTTGACAGTAAATTTATATATTTGGAGAAAAAAAATAGACAGATGAGACAGGAAGTGGGGAAAGAGAGAAGAGGAGAGGGAGAAAAAGAAGGTTGTGTACAAGAACACAAGCAATAGAAATTAATTTTTAAAAAGCCAGGGACCCTGTCCAAGGCCTCAGATACGCACTAGCTGGGTAGCCTTGGGAGCAGCTCGGCAGACCGACGGCATGAGCATACGCTCAGAGTCTAGCACAATTCTAGCACACACAAAGCACTAGATCCATGCCTGGTATAACTATATTTTTGCATAGCCAGAGACAGCCTTTGAGTTTATAAGCTCGTTTTATATTATCTATATAGCCAAGCAACAATATTAATGTCAAACAAATGTGGGGAATTCTATAGCACACTAGAGCAAACTCCCCTGAGGTCTCTAAGACACATTATAAGACCCCAGTGGATGCCTGGAACCACAGACTGTACCAAAACTTTTATGGTCTATGCTTTGAGCTATACATACAAACACACCTGGGATGATTTTTTATTTATAAATTAGACACAGGAAGATCTGTCCTGGGGTTTTAGCACACTAAGAACACATTCCCCCTTCTCATTATTAAGTCACCTTTCACTTAAAGGACATGCTCTAGGCTTCTTTTTAGAGGATGCAAGTTGCTCCTCAGGGAAGCTATGAGCTTGGGGCCCCTGTTAAGTAAAAGTTACCTCAACATGCAGCCTACCAAATAAGCTGAGAGGACCAGCCAGTAGCTAACAGGCAGGCGGCTTTAGCGGGCTCCATGGATAGTTCATGACTCCATAGGACAGAGTGACATAGGCACTTAGAACTGTATACAGTTTAAAACGTCATAAATAGCTCATTTCTAGAATGTTTTTCCCTTTCCATTTTTTTTTGGGGGGGGGAAACTTTATTATTATTTTGTTTTAATTTTGGTTTTTATGTCTCATAATTTTTCTGGGTAGCCTCGGCTTTCCTGGACTCATTTTGTAGACCAGGCTGGCCTTGAACTCACAGAGATCTGCCTGCCTCTGCCTCCCTGAGTGTTATTTCATATTTCTAGACAGTAGGTAAGTAAAACTCTTGAAAACAAAACTTGGGATGAGGATGAGACAAGTTGGAAAAAACCCTACTGTGTGTGTGTGTGTGTGTTTGCATTCTTAATGGGAAGAGCATTTAGCTTTGGTGAAAATACTTCTTACCCCTTGCGTAAGGGAAAAGCGAGCCACAGTGTGTTAACCTCACACTAGCAGAGTCCATGTCTTCCATCAATGCATTGAAAGTAACGTAAATGTCCAATTCTAATATCTCCTTTGACACCGCGCCCTCTACACACACCTTTTTCTCAGTGACTCCCGCCCTAATAACTTCCACTCTTTTCTTTCCCCTCGCCTGCTGTGGTAGACTCCTCTCTTCTAGATGCCATCTAAAGTCTTTGCTTTCCTTTGGGAAAGCCTTGCAGGCACCATTCTCCAGCTAGGTCTGCAAAGGGGTTTTCAAAGCAGTTTTTGAAATCCGCAGTGTTGTGTATGTTTTGCTAAAACAAAGCAGAGGTTTTGTTTGTTTGCCTGGGTTTGCTGTTTGAAGTGCTGTAGTCTCCCTCTGGGGCCTCCTCCTATCTTCCCACCGACTCCTCCTGAGCATCCCACCCTGCCGTGTGCACAGGGCTCGATTCTTTTTCAATAGTGCATATGCTGCTGTGGTACCGCCTGTTTGCTTTAGGTCATATTTCTTCCCGGGATGGATTTTCTATGAAGATCAACCCTACTCCTTTGATCTTTAATTTCAGATCTTTTTGAGAGCTCTTTTTTAAAGAAATGTTTCTTTTGGCAGAACAACTTTCTACAGGCCTCAGTGGGTGTTAATGACACTTTCATTTATCATCACAGAGGATGTGGGTTTCTAGGGGGACAGTTGAGTCCTATTGTAGTTTGGAGGAGAAATAAATTCTCCTGCAGTTTTGGCCATTTTAGTTCCCTTCTGCCTTTAAGGAGGAGATGTAAGCTCAGAACACTGGCCAGGTTTGTCGGTGAAGAATTAATTCTTTATCATCCCCTTACTTCCTAACCTAGTGATTACTTGGAAGGATGCTCAGCCTCACTCATCTACTTCATTGTCATTGCAGGCAAATAAAACTATGTCTAAGGCGTGTTCAAGGGTAAGGCTTGTAAGAAAGCCTTCCTCATCTTCTATATCAGAGAGGCTCACTCTAGATGTGAGTAATGGTTTCCACAGGGGCACTGCATGCAAAAGAGTTGCAAGTCAGTGGACTGGGTTCTTTGTGAGTCCTACGAAGAATTTACTCACTCTCTCCTGGGCCAGGCTTTGCAAGGCTCCCTGTCTCTACTGAAACCAGTAGCTTCAATTCACAAAGTGATTAGGTCCCAGAAATAATAAACATATATATATATATATATATATATATATATTCAGTATGCATATCTGGTATGAATGCCATTCAATCCATATATGTCTGTATCCATAACTAGCAATAATCTCCTTAGGGCTGTTTCCTTATTTAATGCTAGGAATTTCAAAGGCCAAAAGTCATTTCACTAACTTTAACTTGCCAATTTTGAGTATCCTCTCCAAAGATGGGCCCTATAATTGTTTCCAGTTTAATTACATACTACCTTCCCATACTAAAACAAATGAGTTTGTTAATGTTTTATTCAACACTCATCGCCTATTGCAAACTCTAATAGACTTGCCTTCTGTAATCTTTATCTTCTCTGTTCCATTCTGTTTGTTGTTTCCTGGACTAACACGAGATGGACTTACACATGTTTATGGCTTGGCAGTTTGAAGAATGAAAGCTCTGTGCGGCTAGGGTCTCTGCATATTCACCAATGTTTTAAGCCCATGGGCAGGGTTATTACAAGTCTGTCTCTTAGTTAGTACTAGGTTCTAGAAAGAAATGCCCCTTTAAGATCTCTTCTTAATACTCAAGAGTTTCTCATTCCTAATTCCTAAAGAGAGAGTTCTCTATGATGACTGTATAACTTGTTGGATGACTGGCATGGGTGGCCATTGCCTACCAGTTGCCACTAGGGTCTCCTATCACTAGTGTAACTATTAAAACCCCTCCTGCACACTTCTAGAAAGCCTTTATGGCTCCAGTAAGAATTTGTCTGTGAGGTTCTAGAAGACACGGGACAAAGGAATTCACTTTGCAAATGATCAGTCTACCTCATGACATTTTTAGGAGTCCCTCTCAGAGAGGGACATTTTCTTTTGAATGTGCCTTGCTCAACAGAGACCCATGCCCCTTTAAACAATGAAAGATAGCAACATTCTAAGGTAATACTCAGCTGTCCAGTGTTCTTCCCTTGTCCATCATTACCAAACCTATACACCAGTATTTAACCAGTGCTTCTAAGCTTGACTCCATACTTTGCAAAGCTCACTGTAAAGTACCCATATTACCCCACCCCCAGGGATGCAAATTTGTAGGCTCACTTGACTGACTTATTCTCATATTTTGGGTGACAAGTAGACACTACAGAAAGAGACGTTGACTGATTTCTTTTTACCAGACCAGTCAGCTATTCAAATGTGATGGGCAAAGTGATGCATTAAATTAGAGGAACAAAGAAAATGATGTCTCAAGTCAGAGATGACAAAAGTAAACAGACATTTCTATGACAAAACATCAACAATTAATTGCCAACTGTTTCCCTGATAAAAAGTACTGGGCACCAACAGTTGTAATTAACGTGGCATCAAATGTCATCCTGTTGGGTGACAATGGATTATGAAGGCGAATAATGATGTTTACACAATGCCTTACTGAGGATAACTGTACTTGAGTGTTTGAGAAGTATTTTCTCACCTAACTATGGATCCTACACAGTCTTTATTTTTCAGATGAAGAACAGACAAGAAAAGGAAAAAAAAAATTGCTCAGACAGGAATTGCTGGGGCAAATGCTTACATTTAAGTTTGCCTAATCCTAGAGAGCCTTTAGTTATTATGAGATAAATTAACCAGTCTCGGTTGTCTGAAATGCTCAGTTTTCCTCACAAATACAAGTAGTTAACCAGGTCATATTCTAACAAGTTTTCTCTAAAGAAATGCATGATGGAGTGTTCTCCATCATTCACCCAGACTCCACTGTAAGCCTTTATAGTTTTAACCCATCAGTCTTGTCTCTGCAGAATTGGCATTTGATTAGATGATGCTCATTTGGAACTGACTTGTCACACCCCGCATTAAAGAAGCACTTAGCAAGCCATCTCACTCCCATTTCAAGAAACTTACATAAGAATCTCTTTTGATCTTTCCTAAAATTAAAATGAAAAACCACACACTGGCAGTATCACAGAAGAACATAAGTTTTCAACTCTATGAAAAACAGACAGAAATAGAACCAATTCTTTGGTATTTAACCACAAGATTGTTCCATTTGATGTTTTATTTTGAACCTTACCTACTCAGATTTTGATGTTTTATTTTATATTCAAAGTTTTAAAAAAATGTAGTCATCAAATACAAGAAACTGAGGGGTAAAATTTTTGTCTTCTTGACTCCAGGATTGAAGAAAACTTCCCTCCGGCAGGTACCATAAAGAAGTAGAAAAAAAACGTAGATAGAAACTTTTTGTGTTACTTCAGTAACTTCTGAAAAATCAATAATTTTTGGTTTTCTGCTGCAACACTCAGAGAACATTTGATGTATCTGTTATTCACTGACATCTTTCGTTATCTTCTGAAACTAAAGTATCCTAGCCAAGAGTTTGTACCTGCACATGACAGAGCATGCTAGCCTCAAGTTTACATCTTTTCACAGAGAAACACAAACTTCTTCAATGGAAGCTGCCCAGGACTTGGTCATAGGGATGCCACTCACATTCCATTGTCTTTGGGCTAAGAAAAACAATGTGTGAATCACTGAAAAGCCAGAATTTTGCCCATGTTTACACTTGGTTAGGACAGATTTGTGGGAATAGCTTCCATGATAGTTTATGTGATTGTTCCAAAGCAAGAAGCTTGTTGAATGATCTACTTTCTTTTTTCCTTTGAGGCAGAGTCTCCCTCTGTCAGTTCAGTTGGCCTCAAACTCACAGTCCTCATGCTTCCAAGTCTCTAGTGCTAGGAATATGGGTATGGCTACCATACCTACATATGTTCTTTTTAAAGATATATAGGGATAGATAGATAGATGATAAATTAAAGTCACACAGTTAATAAGCAAGACAGATTTACTCAGGGAACCCATTTTGTATTATGTAAAATTTCCAAGAAAGATAATCCTTAGTGTTTCCAAGGCCCCCTAGCTTAACCACAATGCCTGTGGAGAACCATAAAAGAAGAAGAAAAGATGAAATTTGTATGCAGAATTATACTTATTTTACATGTCCATGGTAACCACTGGACTCCAAGGAAGAAGTGACAGTCAACTACAATAATCTCTCTAGATTGGCCAGAACATGGAGCCAGCAATAGGGATCAAAGGTTTTTAACTGTAGACAGGAATTGGAAATAAGTCAAAGTAACCTGTAAAATTTATTTACTTACTTATTTTTAGTTCCTTGATCTTTAACAGTGTCTCTTTCTCTACACATCCTTATATAAATCAGAATGAAGAATTCATATTTGCAACCTAGCCATATTTAAACCGTGTCTGTGCGCTTCTACTTTCCTATATCTGTACATTAATAACATGAGGATATGACAGACTAAGGAATCCTTGAACTGCAAAATCAGAATGGGAGCCTGCAGATGGCTCAGCAGGAAGCGGCCAAACCTGACGAGGTAAGTTTGATTCCTAGAATATTCTGTGGCATTCATAGAACAGGCACACATGTGCCCTCCCCCCAACACACACTTTTTTTGTTGTTTGTTTAAACAGATCTAGAGGAAAAATCATGTAAATCTCAGCCAGGGTACTTCCTTCCTTCCTTCCTTCCTTCCTTCCTTCCTTCCTTCCTTCCTT
>NW_026585742.1:1822208-1834375 GCF_907164565.1 Psammomys obesus
CTTCCTTCCTTCCTTCCTTCCTTCCTTCCTTCCTTCCTTCCTTCCTTCCTTCCTTCCTTCCATGCAGCCTCTCCTACAGCACTTACAGCATCCATGACCTGCCAAGCTTCACTATCCTCACCAAGTGAGTTAATTAGGTGGCACAGAAGAAATGCTTACTATTACAGAAATGTTGTGGATTCTTCTTCATTTCCAATGGCCTTAAAGATAAGTGAGTCCACTTTTGCCAGTTTTGGCCAAGGGACACTGAATAAAATTTCTATATTAAGGGTCAAAGCATGTAGGAATCAGTGTGTAACAGTCTGGCTGTTCTTCTGCTGTAGCCAAGTGAGGAGGCTGCATACACACACAGGTGTCAGGAGCGTCTACACCCAGCTGGGGTCTGGTAGCATGCCTTTAATCACAGCACTAAGGCAGGTGGATCTCTGTGAGTTAGAGGCCTGGTCTAGAAAGTGAGTCCAAGATAGCCAAGGCTACACAGAGATACCCTGCCTCAAAAACAAAACAAAACAAAATGTCTATCACAAAGTACCGCTGCTTTGAAGTGGGTGTGGCCCCAGAGGGCACTGGTCTTTCCACACAGTGTGGGGGAAATAGACTTATGCATTGGGCTCCTAGGATGGATAGAAGGTATTAACCAAAACAGCACAGATTATTGAGATAACGCATATCAGTTGCCAGTATGGTCAGAGTAAGCAGAAGCTAGATGGTGACACATAGGCTAAGCTATAGGTATTTATTTTTGTACTTACGTCACTGGAGAACCATTATAAAATCAAGTAAATAATCCACATTCCAAATGAGACAGGAGTTTCTAGGGAAGTTTTCTTTGAGCAAAATCTGTCAATAAATACATGACTTCCACAGGAATGTTCTAAGGTAGTAAGATAAATCCATAATGCTAAATAGATGTGTAATAAGCTCCCTGTTTGGGGATGCCAAAATGTCCCCTGTCAAAATTATCTTCTGAAAATCTTGTATTTTAATTAAGAAAGCAATCAGAGGTTGTCAGAAATTCTCTGGGATTTTTAAATGTTCAGTTATCCTTAACAGGCAAAAAAGTTGAATAAAAATAAATTAATCAGTATATAGAAAAACTGCCCTATCTATTCTTTTATAGTCTGCATACTAAAGGCAACATTTTCTTTCTGTAGACACAAATTTCCTCATTATCGGGGATCAGGTTGACCACAGCAGGTCCAGCCGCTCCAGCAGGCCTCTAAGTAGTGCCTTTCGCATAGGACTAGAGATGACCTCAAAACAGATTCACAGTTAAGGGACTCCAGGAGGCTTCAAGTGTGCACAGCAGCTAACCTTTATAATTGGGTCATTTGCTCCCTGGGTGATTTACACGAAATGTATACTCAAGAGTGATATTCTCAGAATAACGCACCTTCTAGCCCCAGCTTTGACAGCAAGGCGGAGAGAGGTACTGGCATTAACCATGCCCCCCAAGCTGTTGTGTGTCATCACAAGAGGCAATAAATAGTGTCTACCTGTAAGCGATGTGGGAGCTTATGTGAGGGGAAAAACCGACCGTACATCTTTCTAATTAGGTGACTTAGCAGGCTATTTCTTCTGCACCTTTATTAGTTCCTCCGTAAACGGAGGCACCGCAACCCGTTACCTATTTTGGGGGGTTGTTGTGGAAATGTGCGTGCCACGTGAAAGGCACTCAATAAATGTTACTTATATTCTGAGAATTACTGACGTGATTTAGCAGTGCTATACCATTGTTCTTTTCATCACCAGTGTCCTGTGGTGATGCCCACAGTAACGACAATCACTGACTGCTCACTATTCCAGGGACTTCAGCGGGTCATCTCAGGCAAGAGACTGGTGAAGACACTGAGACTTAGACTGAGCAGTTCATGAGCTGAGAGTGAAAAGTCCTCCCTAGGCTTACTCTGGAAGACCTTGGTCTCTGGATTGTAACAGTATTTCGAAGACTGTGCAGACGTTAAGAGAGATGGGCTGTTGCTGGAAGCAGTGAGTCATTATGGGCAGGTCTCTGGAAATGCTTCTCTGTTTCTGGTGCCAGCCCAAGCTGGTTGTTTTTGTTTGTTTGTTTTACATTCTCCGCAGTGAAGCAGGAGCCACCTCATGCTTCCCTAGTATTCACAGAGCTGTATCTACCTCCAAGCCTTCCCTGCCTCTCTGAAAATACAAGTCTAATTAAGCCTAGCTTCCCTAACTAGTTCTGTCAGGTGTTCTGTCACAGGCATGAGAAAGGGCCTAACCCAAGCGGCTTGCACAAATCAGAGGCAACGAATCCAGAACAGACAGTGATGCTCTGACTCCAGAGCCTGCGCCCTCAGTTACTGGCTCCTGCTCCAGAATGTGCTCACATACAGTGTGGCATGTTGCTGCCCACATTACCCAGGCCCTGCCTCAGGGCCCTAGTCTTCCCACTTGGAGTCAGAGATTGCTTCAGTGCCAGCAGTAATGGTCTCAGAGAACTGCAACCCCTGAACACGCTACGTGCTGAAAAATCTTAATAGATAATCTTAGTAATAGGTGTAAGAATGGCTGGGGTATGTGTGGCTTGGGGGCTACCTGTGCTTGCTGTACAGATGTAAGGACCAGAGTTCTTATTAGATTCCTGGCACCGATGTAAAAAAGCTGGGCATAGTCACGTGCAAGCCTGCCGCACTGGCGCTGTGCCTGGGCAGACAGTTCAGTGGGAAAAGAGAAGTACAAGAGTTAAATCTCCAGAACCCTTCTAAAGAGCTGTGTATGGCCACACATACTCCTAGCCCTAGCCCTGTAGGGGACCGGAGGATGGTTGGGCTTGGTGGCTCAAACAACTAGCTCCAGGTTTGGTGAGAGGCCTAGCCTCCAGGAAATTGCAGAGAGGGAATAAGTCTGATAATGTTACTGCTGACACTAAAGCAACCTCAGATTTTAAGTGGGAAAACTACCAGTACCCTGAACGGGCCGGGGGGGGGGGATAGTGAGTGATGTGGGTGTAACCAGATGCCATGCTGTATGTGATTACATTCTGGAGCAAAATGAGGGTGCAGCAGGCTCTGGAGTCAGAGCATTGGCACCTCTCTGACTGTGTGACACAGGACACCAAACATTCACCTCTGGCCTCCATATGTCTACATACAAGGACATGTGCATACAGAACGTATATACTCATACACAAAAGAATCCGTAAAGGAGAGAGATTCTGCTTGGGTATAACCTAAATCTAAAGCAGATACTGTGAAAAGCACAACAATGTTTCATATTGTAAAACAAAACACCTACTAGAGAGCAGAATGGCAAAAGAAGAGCTTACAGAGAATTGTTCAGTATGTTGCTAATCACTGAGGGTCTATGAATTGCTGCCAGGGACAGCAGAGAAAATGGCTGAGTCTTAAGAGGAAGTCCTATTTCCTCTGAGTAGCTGAATGTTCCTGCTATTCCTCTTCATGAGTGCAGTCCATTCTCACACGGCTAAGTTAACTCATTATTTTCTATGTGACCCGCCCTCTTCCTTGATGTATATCCCAGAGTCCAAGCTACTTGGCCTAAAAACTACATTCCCACAGAGTTCAGCTCTCCCCTGGCCTTGGTCGTTGTTTGGGTAAAGCCTTGGCCACCCCTCATTTCCAAGCACAGTGGGCAGCCCTCACCAATTCTTGTCATTTGGAAGAAGTGACTAATTTATGAGAACCACTTTGTGCTCTATCATAATTAGAGTGTTGGACAGAGTCTGTTTCAGGAACTATGGGTGTAAATCACGAGGAAACTGCTGTTTCTAGGTTTCTCTGGGCATTTTTTTAAACCACTGAGTCACAGGGTCTTACCCTCTACCATTTAATTCTGTATCCTGTGTTAAGTTGTATTTCCTGCTTCAGACCATTTCCTTTACTTTAAGTAGAGGATGGAGCTCCTCTGCATTAACTGTGAGTGACACACCCCACTGCTGGGGTAGCTGTGGGGCTTTATTTGTTCTGTGGAATGAAAATATGAGTGTGTTTCTGCCAAGGATTCAACCAAAGTTCTGTACTTTGTCCTCTGCACCAAGGCAGCATGGCCAGGGGAAGAGTTTCTCTATCAGCCTGGGGCTCTAAATGCATATGAATCAGATTTATCACCAATCACAGATTTATGAATAAGAACTTACTAGTTACTTATTTAAGGTTGTCTGTTGGTACACCCAACAAATTACTTAGCAACAAAAGTCCATGCCATAAGCTCAAATGAATCTATGGATGTTCAAGGTTATTTCTTATATTGAATGAAAGCCTAATCATGTGTGAAGTTACTAGACAAGGACAGAATCAAGAAATATGAGGTATCAACAATGACCAACTTCTACATTCTAAATATTTGTCTTATACCCACAGATAACTATAGTTCTCACTTCTCATAAAGGAAACTTCTCTTTACAAAATATAGAGAGTATTATAGAAAATCATAGCTAATAAAAGTGCTCAGTTGTGGAGCCTAGTCTCTATGGATATATCTATAATACAACCTCTGTGCCTAAGGTTCAGATATTATTCAAAAAAAGGCACACACACAAAAACAAAACAAAACAAAAAACAAACAACAAAATAAAACAGAAAGAGCCAGAGAATTGGGGACTTTGTTCTGTGATTGTCTTGTAGAAATGTCAGAAGCCACACCAATGAGGTCTCACCAATGTTGCTTCCTAAGCATGACCCGTACAGGAATGACGTCAACAGAGTGCCCAAGTAGAGGGGAAACTCATCAGACCTCAACCCTAGACAGAGAGGTACAGGCAACTAAGCAATGCTGAGAGTGGGGAAAATAGTCTTTCCCCAGGGAGAGTATACCAGTTGGCTATTAAATACCAAATGGCCAGCCTTAAAGATGTATACATACAAGAAACTTTATTGTGACTGAGCAGGTTGTGTGGTGTGTGGGAGATATTAGAGGGAAGAAGGGGAAGGAAGAAATGATATTGTTTATATTATAATCACCCAAAATTAAAAATTATAATAATAAAAAGGAGATATTATGAAGTAAAACCCAATGCTTTGGAGGCCCTGATTCCACTTGTGCTGAAAGACCCCAAAAGAATGCTATATTGTGCAAGTGAAGATATTTATTTTACCTTACAAGTGGTCTCCTGCAAGGCAGGAGATGAGGATAGAGTCACTAGACAGGGAACATTGTATGACCACTAGACCGAGATCTAAGCGATGTTGATGCAACTTCAGCTAAGCATCAACAAAGGTTGATACAAGGAATATAAGGCAATTTTAAATTACCAGACCCCTGGAGAAAATTTAGCCAGAAAGCACTGTAGACCTTCCTGTTGTCCATCTATTCACATCTCTGACCACACAATGTCCAGAGAGACAAAATGAAAAATAGCAGTATTTTTGTGAATGGAGGGGCCATACACGCTGCCTGAGAAATCAGGAAGTTCCAATATGCAGGCCCCGTTTGTCTACTTACTTTTGGTGATTTTTGTAAACTATTAGCATTTGCATCATGAAGTGACCCGCTATGGTACTTCAGATGTTCTATGAAGTTAAATGATAGCACATGGAGTACATTGCTCTGTGTCTGGCAGAGTCTGTGTATTAAACACTAAACTAGTCAGTGTGGCAGCATTGTTGGGTTTGCTGAGGGCTTGCTTCCATGCTGGAGACTATGGAATGGAGTTTTCACTGTATACTCTACCCTCAGAAGGCAGAGAGGGAGCTACCTTTCCAGCCTCTTCATAAGGAGGGCACTAGTCCCATTTGGGAGTTTCTATTCTCATGTAAATCATGATGGGAGCAAGATACCTATAGTTTTCAACTCATTTTGGAAAAACATAAGCATTTCTGTCTACAACAGAGAAATAAATACAAATGCCTAGAAAGACCTGCCAGTGACAGATCTGGAGACACACGGATCTGCATCTCTACCTGCCTGTGCAAAACTTAATTAGTGAAACATTAGAAATCAGAGTGTGAATCCTCTCAAGGCTTTTAAAATTACCAATACATTGTGCCCTTTTCTCATGCCGAAGCTGATCAGGTCACCTTTACACAGATACACAGAGATGCCACACCCGCACACGGACTGCTCTGCTCTGCACTGACCATCTGCCTCTGCAAAGTCAGTATTTCCACAAGAGTTACAGTCTCCTCTCAGCACATTGACTATGTGGATCAAAGTCCTCCGACTTACATCAGCATGGGCCAAAATAGTCATTATCATAGATTTTCTACTCTCCTCTCTTAATGGACTAAGCTTTTAGGCTCTGGGCAATGCTTTGGATGTCGCACAAAACCTAAGGTCTTCTTTAGGTCCAGACAAAAAGTGAGAATAACATTCCTTTCGTCATGGGTGGAGTCTTGCAGCCTTTCCCTCTATCTGTGCTGAGGTAATTGTGTGCACATACAAAGCCCTCCTTCCGACTCTTCATTCACCTATAGAATGAGTACTTGTATGGGTCATTCCTTCTGTAATTGCTGTGACAAAAGCGGAAAGGAGTACTATGTTGAATCTAGAATGCTTTAAACACTTTCATGACTATTACCTGGGGGTGACATGACAAAGTCAATTTCTGTGGGTAGATCTGTGAGTTTCCATACACAATGGATTGCATTCCAATCTACCAAAAGCCAACAGATAAGGGAACTTGAGGATTGAATATATCACCCTTCATTGTCTTCCTCACAGACTAGCTCAAAACTCCTCATTTGCTAGGATGAGATTTAGCCCCCAAGTATCATAGCTCTTTAGGAGAAGCCCCCTCTGAGCTGCATTAAAAACAAGCACTTACATATCTGAAGACCCCTGGCTCAGTAAGCTGATTAGTTCCTGGTAATTCTATGAAGAAACTCCAGGGCTTTAATGGAACAGATTTTGGATGGTCAAATTTAGCCATGTGCTACACATGGCTTAAGAAACAGCAAAGAGGACACAGGAGCCTTGACAGCTTTAAGTAAGGTAGAGGTACAAAAATCACCCAGAGGAAGATGTTTACCCAAAAACCCAACAAATACTGTTGTTACAACTGGCGCCTAATTCTCAGCCACTATGTCTGGGTCTATGTCACCCCTTAACTCAAAGACCTCGATGTCATACCCAAGACAGAGTCTTGCCCTACATTTATGAAGCAGGTAAGACTTTCAGACAAGATATAAAAGATTAAAAGGCCCTGCTCATTCGTGGCAGGGAAGACACCAGGCAATGAGCAGTTATTCTGCAGAATTCACTGAGTTTCATTCACAGGCTGACTCCTCTGTACTGCCGCATACTCTTAGACTGGGTCTTCTTGTTCATTGTACCTGCTGCTCAAGGAATAAAATGAGCCACCCTAGGTGTTTTCAAAGCTTGGTGCTGCCCGGATACATTCGCACTATTTCAGCGGATGCAGTCAGAGACCTATAGGTAGATGGCAGCTGGCTGGCAAGGATATCGGAGGCCATAGTACCCAATGAACCCGTTCAGCACTCTTTTCTGCCATCCAGCTGACTTGTGCAAATGCCAGATGACTTGGTCCTCAGGTTTTCCTGTGTGAGAATGTGGCTTGAACCCTCCTTAGGAATGTCGCCTGAAATCAGATTATTATGGAGTGAACAGGCTCAAGGACTGCTGCTTTAGACTTTCAGCTGAATCCAAAATTTTAGAGTAATTGAGTCCAGGCTTTTAACATGTAAGGTCACTTCCTACTAGGGAGAAATAACTTCTGAGTGTTACAGAAGGGATCAGGAGGAAGCTTCCTGTCAAGAGAAATGCAGAGGGGAAGCTGAGGCATGCATACGGCAGGTGTGTATGTGTGTGTGTGGGGGGGATGTGTGTGCCAGGTCTGAGCAACGAGTAAATGAGAGTTCTGCAAAGACTGAAGTGACCCAGGCTCATAATTAAGACATGTTCTCACTGCACATAGTAAGGTTTTGCTTGTCCTCAGGCTATTTCTAATTTTTAATGCACTATATGTTAATGCTATCATTTCTGCAAGCAAATTTTGAGCAATACTAATGCTAAGAGAAACAGGAACTACGTTTTCTCTGAGAAAAGAGTTTTTTTCCAAATGTGCTTAGGAAATGCTGTACTGTGAAGGCACCTCTAGGCAAATCTCAGGGCATCTCTTCTCTTTAAAATATGGCTGAGTGTAGCGGAGCAGAGAAACCTGACTAACTTTAAGTTACCATCTCTTGAACTAATCCATGTTGTCATGAAATCTCTTATAAATGTCTGGTGGAATACTGTTGGTTTATTTGATCTTGAGAGAACTGACTTTCTCTACCAATGCATGGCCAAGGCTCTCGCTTCTTCTGCCGTGGCACCAATTTCATTTTCTATCCAAGGCCTTGCAGTACAGTGGGTTGCTTAGTTACTGTGCTAGTGCCAGGTGGAGATACCATGATCAAAACAACTCTTTCAAAAAAGAGCATTTAACTGGGGGCTTGATCACAGGTTTTGAGGGGTGGTCAGGCCTGACACTGGGGCAGATACTTTGTGATCTGTAGGCAGAGAAAGGGACGCTGGGGGCTGGCATGGATTTCTGAAACATCACAGCCCACCCGCACACTTCCTCGAACAGGGCCGCACCCACTCCAGGAGGTCTCATCTCCTAATCCTTCCTAAACAGTCCGCAAACTGAAAACCAAGCACTCAAATATATGAGCATATGGGAGCCATTCTCATTCAAACCTCCACAGTGGGCAAGGGATTGAAGTCAGAGGCCAGGATTGTGGCTTGGGGTTCTACCTGCAGTATCTGTGAGCAAAGCCATCTTGAGCGAGTTCCTAAGCCTCTTTGCATTCTGTTTCTCCAATGATAAAACTGGAGGGAACAGGTAGTGACAATGGGGGCATCTACCCAGAGGATTGCTGGGGATAATAAGCCAGGCAGCTTATGTAAATGTTTAGAACAAAGCCTGGCACCATCACCATTTTCCACCCACCCTCTCACATTCAGAGTCTAGAAGTCCTTTCTGTCTCTTAGACCATTCCTTCTCTAAACCAACTGTGGTAGCACATGCCTTTAATTCCAGCACTTTGGAGGTGCACACAGACAGGTGGATCTAAGTTTGAGGCTAGCCTTGTCTATAAAGAGAATTCTAGGATATCCAGGGCTGCAAAAGAAACCCTGTCTCAAAACATGTACACACACACACACACACACACACACACACACACACACACACACACTTCTTTTCTAGAAAGATGTAAGCATTGAGCTGTTCCTCGTGAAGTCTCAACCACAAACCAAAGTACAATTCCACTAGCGTTTACCTGTTTACCCTAACAACCAATGAGTTTATTTGAGTATATTTACAGAGAACGGGTGAGGGATAGAAATGTGGGTGACTGGTAGGAGCGCAGGTGACCACAGTGAAGCAGCCACATTGGAAGGTTTTCACACAGCATGGATGATAGCTAACTACTAACCACATGATGGAGTCCCTTCAAATGCACTTCCTCCAGATTATCATACCTTAGCATTTCCTGGCGACCCCAAAGCCACATGCAAGAACTGCATACAGATGACGGTGGCTCAAATCCCAGGTGGGTGTCAACTACCTTTCCCACGCCCTCCTTCTCTTAGGGACTATCAATAGTCCATAGGCCGTACTGTGATTAAGTCTTGCAAGCTGGCACATGTGATCTGTATTCCTCAAAGGACAGCACTGTCCTACTTTGGCTCTTTGCAAAGCCTCTGCTCTCCTCCTCCCTTACCAGCCCAAGGCCCTTTTGCAACATATTGAGACTTCCTAGGTTTTCCTCCTTAGTCTCCCTGACTTCAGCCTCATTGCTCATCCATGGGTATTGTCTGGTACCTCATCCTTGTGCTTTCTAAGAAGGAATGCACAGACTCAGATTTCTAGGAGCTGTCTGGATCTCACTCAGAATCTAGTGGCCCATGGTCACTTCAGTTTTAGCCTATGGATAAGATACTAATGCTTTCTCTACTGAATTTGTATCCTAATTCTAAAATGCACAGCAGCAAGGCATTTAATTGAATTGTGTAACCCCTTCTACATTATGGTTTCCTTAGCTGTAAAGTAGAGATGTTCTTTACAAAATAGTATATAAAATCATATGAAAAAGCTATAAAATAATAATGTTCTTTATAGGTTGTTTCAAGGTATAAAGATTCTTTGTACGCATTCACCAGGTCCCCCAGTTTCCCTGTGTGTTTTTTGCACAAACCTAGTTTGGGTGAAGGTATTGTATGAAGGCAGGGGTGGAAGAGAAAAGTTGTCAGATCTTCAGACTAGCCCCCACACTTCAACCAGAACTAAACTACCTTGACTGATTTTTCTTATGTAGTTGTGATCTGGGTAACTTAAAATTAGGAGAAAAGAAATGAAAAGAAAATGAAAGTTAAAAAAATAAAAAGAAAGACTCCATGTGGCATCTTTTTCAGTGTTTCATGAGAGCATTCCTAAATATTTTTAATTCTCTTAAAGCGAAGGACCGGCACCATCTCTAAGTACTCACCCATCCCTTTAAAAACATTATACTGAGCCTGACAAAGAAACACAGGTCTTTAATCCCAGAACTCAGGAGGCAGAGGTCAGTAGATCTCTGTAACTTTGAGGACAGCCTGGATGTAGTTCCAGGCCAGTCAAGACTACATACTGATAGCCAATCTCAAAACAAAAACTATACCCAATAAGGTACTAGATACTCATCAATGGGGAAATTCAGTCTTATGACACCCACTTCCATTCTCTAGAAACCCGTGTAATTGACAAATTATATCAATAAGCCACTTTTTTACTTGTCTGAGACCATAGCTGTGGATTTCTTATGTATACATACCATCACCTGAGAAAGCACACACCTCTCCCCAAACCAATATCACCAAATACCAGTCAGGGAATGGCCTTTGAGATCTGTTCCCATGGAAGGATTCAGAGGATAGTTGACATTAGACATGAACGGTCATGGGAGGTAGGAATCCATCAGGACATCTTGTCCTTTCAGATGATAGCTGACATTAGAATGAGGTAGGGTTGGTAGATTGTGGTTGGGAATCCATCAGGACATCTTGTCCTTTACTTGACATTAGACATGAATGGGCATTGGAGGTGGGAATCCACCAGGACTTCTTGTCATTTCAAGTGATGGTTGACATTAGACATGAATGGGGGTGGGGTTAGAGGTGGGAGATGGGAATCAATCAGGACATCTTGTCCATTCTAGACTTAGCATTTTCTTTATGTCTGCCAGACCTGTGTTAAAGGTTTGAAGTGACAAGGCCCCTCACTAATCTCACAGCAGGATGATTTCCCTCACTGGTTCTGCAGTCTGGTACTTTAGCACTGCAGCTCACCTGTCTTTTAGTTAAAAGCTCCCTAGTCAATACCCAGCCTATGGGAGGTGGGGCTATGCCAGCCACACGCAGTCACTAGAGGGCAGAGCTACCACCCTCGAGACTGCTTCTTCTTCAGCTCAGGTAATCACCGGGGGTGGGCCTCTCCCTTGGAAAAACATCTCTCTCTCGGAAAAACAAAAACAAAAAGATAAAACCAAAACCAAAATCAAATCACACTTCCCTATCTTGCATATTATTTCCCCCAAATTTCTCTCTTGGGTGCCGAAAGCTAACTTCAGGAGGTATCTTCTTGTTTGTTTGTGCGTGTACATGTTTCTGTCTGTGCTTGGGGGTGCAGGTACCTGTGCTTCCATGTGTAGCTGTCCTATATCAGGTGTTTCTCACAATCATTGTCACCTTATTTTTTTTGAGACAATGTCTCTCAGGGAACCTGTAGTTTTCCGATTCAGCTAGGCCCAAAGCCTTAGGAATAATCCCGACTCACCTCTTTCCCCAGCATTGAAATTACAGATATGCACTGGTGTGCCTGGCTTATTGATTTATTTTACCACGTTGACTTTAATTAATTTTTTTTTACTTTTTTTTATTAATTATAGTTTATTCACTTTGTATCCCAGCTATAGCAACCTCCCTCATTCCCTCCCAATTCGACCCCTCCCTCCCTCATCACCTCCCATGTCCCTCTCCAAGTCCACTGATAGGGGAGACTATCTTTCCCTTCCATCTGACCCTAGCTTATCAATTCTCATCAGGACTGGCTGCAATGTCCTCCTCTGTAGCCTGGTAAGGTTGCGGGGTTGGGTTGGTCAAAGATTCTAGCACTGAGTTCATTACATTGATTTTTTAAAAAAACTTTTAGAAAGTGTATGTGTGTGTGTGTGTGTGTGTGTGTGTGTGTGTGTGTGTGTGTGTGT
>NW_026585742.1:1834385-1878877 GCF_907164565.1 Psammomys obesus
TGTGTGTGTGTGTGTGTGTGTGTGTGTGTGTGTGTGTGTGTGTGTGTACTACATTCATGTATGTGCTATAGTACCTATGTAGAGGTCAGAGGACAACTTACAGGACTAGGTTGTCTCCTTCCACCATCTGTGTTCTGGGGATCAAAGTCAGGCCACTGGATTTGGCTACAAGCATCTTTCCCCACTGAGGCATTTCTCTGCCAACTTTCTTGTTACTGTTTATTTATTTGGACATTGGACATCTAAGCTCAAGTCTCCCTGCTTTCATAACAAGCATTTTCTCAATGGACCATTTCCCAAGCCAAAAGTATAACTTCATGATAACACAATGACAAATGCTTCATATTTGTCTCATCTAGCAAAGAAGATGAGGGATTAACTTGATCTTTATAATGTATTAAAAAGAAATTGAATTTGTTACCAACAATTAAAAAAATAAGAGATTTCACATTGAAATCTTGAATTCAAAATTTTCTTTTTAATAAAAGGGTAATCTTGTAACAGCGGTGATGCTCTCCTCTGAGGCCCCAATGGAGCAAGGTGGGAATGGACTGTGTCTGTCATACATAAATGATTTCTGTAGGTATCCTGAGCCTTTCAACTAGTTTGGACACAACTGTGAGACACTGTCATTGTTTTATAATAATAACATTAAATAGCGCATACTAACATAATAGACGACATATCACAAACGCACGGCTAGCATCATGTCACATGGAAAACACTAAAATAATTTCCTACAAGCTCCCGAACTCGGCAGTAGGGTCTGCCACCACCACTTTTGCTCAGCACAGGATAAGTTGTAACCAAAGCTATTATTCATGAGAGAGAACTGAAGTATTTCAGACTGGAAAGGAGGAGGAGATCAAATTAGCCATCATTTCCAATAACACAATTTTATACATAGAAAAACTTAAAGATTCCACCAAATAGGTGTTAGAACAGACTAGTAATTTAATAAAATTATAGGATACAAAAGAAAATCAACTGGCAGAAAACAGGAACATTTTAAAATTAATAATGAACTTAACTGAAAAAGAAATCAAGAAAGTAATACTGTGAAAAGTAGCTACAAAAGAAAAAAGTAGAGAGGGGAAAAATGCAGTTTCTGCTTTGCCAAGTGCCAAAATTGTTCCAAATTAACTTAGAATGCATGAGCCAATGTGAGCCCTTATCCTATACAGTTATGCCACACAGTTTCTGTCAGTGTAGTTGCTGTCTATAGAAAGACTCAGAACTCTCTTGCCTATCAGTTATTTCCTCATTATCCTCCCCTCAGTTGTATTTTAATATATTTGTGTTGGGGGGGTACGTACAAAAAGTATAAAGAGATCAACTGTTAAACTTTTAGCAGGTTTCTGTTTTTTTTTAAACACCTTCAGTAATACTGAAATCTTTTTTAAATAATGTTAAAACAAGGAAACTGTTTTTAAAAGTACAAAAATAATAATGACTGATTTGTGTTAACATAAGACCTTTCCTCGTGGACTCTCCAAAGTACAAATATTTAAATATGTCTTAGAGATGCCAGGTGATGAAACAGGAAGGCAAACCTTCTCAGTCTTGTTATCATCCAGTGGCAACTCCAATATAAGTTGCTGGTTAGGGTGCCTCCTCAGTGTGCTGCCATGGAAACACTGCTCAACAGTTCTGCAAGAGCAGTGACATTGTGAAGAAAATCCCTTCTATGCCCAGTGGTAAGGGAATATGTAGAAGAAAAGGGACGGCACAGAGCTTCACTCTTCATTCATCCTGGGCATTTAGTTGTGCCTGTCATTCTCCTTTGACTTTGTATTTCTGATCACTAGATATGAAATGAAAAAAACATCCTGTTATCACATGGATTCTGTCTAGGAGAGTGTCCTCCTGGGAAAGGTAACCTTCAAGTTTCTGCATAGGCAAATTCTCCTCAAGGTAACATGGACTGTTGTTTCCTCAGAAATAAGAATCTCCTGTTATTAAATATACAAGATGAAGATGAAATGGTGTGTAGGCAACACATTAGTGGCTGGAGAGACACTCTTTCAGAGGTGAAACTAGAGACGCTCATGGAATTGCTCACCTGGAAATTATCTCTTCATCATCAAAGTGCAGAGAAAGAGAAAAGAGAAAGGCCAACTAGCAGTACATTCACTAAACAACCAGCAGGGACCAAGAGACTTTGTGAACAGAACAAGAGGCAAACAGGAAGGAGCTAGTTGATTTCCAGTCCAGAAGAAGATAGAATTTTTTTTTTTATTCTCTACAAGGAGGACTCCATTGCTCTCCAAAGGAAGGTGAATTATTCTAAGGGACACTGGTACTACCTATAATTTCAGCACTGAGGAGGGTAAGGTAGGAGGATTATCAGATTGAGAGTGGCCTCAGATAAACAGCAATACTGCCTCAACAAACAATGATGGGACAAAACAGAGGAAACAAAAGGAAAAAGGAAAAAAATCTGAATTGATTAGAGTTGATCAGACAGACTGTGAGTAGATCACAGAACGAATTGTTATTTCCATCGTGAAGAAAAAAAGCAATCCATTTTGAAGAACACAGCACTGTTAGAAGAATACAGGGATGGCAAGATGGTTAACTGAGTAAACGCTCTAGTTGCACAAGTGAGTTTTCACCACGGTGAAAGAACACATAAGTATGTGTGCACATCCCTATACACACACATGCATACATATAAACACACACAAATATTCACAAATATTCACACATGCACAAACACATGCAAACATATTGGCTCTTGTTAGATTTCTGTACATATATAATTAAACATGTTTTTAAAAAGACTCTTTGGGCTAAAGGATAACATGAAATCCTCTGCCCACTGGCAGTTAATTGAATAAAAATTAGAAAGGTGAAGGCCTGTTCCCTGGAAGGGGAAGGACTTAACACAAAGCATTCATTATTTCCTTGCAAATTACAGAGGCAAGGATGCTAGATTCTACACCTAAGCGGGAGGAAACTGTCATCTTCCATTATCAAGGGATGGATGTTTTAATCTGTGAAATTCCCTTGCAGATTTGAATTGGCAGTTCAGCCTCTTCATCAATGTCACCATTAATTCAACATTTGCAGATGCATAAATATTCTGGAGGGCCAATGGCTTTGGATACTTTTCTTTGAGGTAATGGAATGCTACACTGTTTTCTGGCATTGTATCATTAAAATGAAATTGAGATTCCGTATGACCCTGAAAGACCTAAGGCCGCCATTAAGAATGTGGTAGGTTTTGCCTCTTCAATTACACAGCTTCAGTGAAGGTGGGTTCATCACACACGAGGAAACAGTGAAAGGTGAAGCCATTAAAGTTAATGAGGCGATGCAAGCTCAGATTTCCTAAGCAAAGAAGTTAGGGACAGAAAACATGGCCACCACAAGGAGTCTTACTTAAAATATCAATTAAAAGCGAGTTGCCTCTCTGCTCAGTCCCTGACACTAGGAGCGAGGACTGGCTGGTTCATGCATGGCTGAGAAAAGGCACCTTGCCGGCATGACTTAAGAGACTTTCTATATCAGTATACTGCAAATAAGGCAGTAAGGCAGGCCTGCAAGGGACGGCAGAGGATGTGATGAGGGCATTCTAGCTGCCTGATCAGGTCTCTGAGCACACCAGAGGCCCCTATCTTGAGAAAAGACCGGTTCACTTCCAGCCTCTTCCAACTTCTGTATCTTCTCATTGTTTTCTTGGGGCTGCAGAGTGAAGCCCAATTTAAAAAGCAGGCTCCCCTTTTCTGGATTTGGACAATGGTGACAACGTTGTGATGAATGGTTCTCTGTGGTCTTGGGACATGATGGATCTGACTGGGTCTAGTCAATGAGCTGTTCAAAGTTCTCAGACATGGAATGTACAGTTGACGGAGACTGTGGTGGGAGAGGGTGTAGAAATCCTCATAGCACAAAATGCACTCAGATTCATTAATTATTCACTAACTCAACCTTCCACAGCCCATCAGCTACTAGTTAAATGTCAGTTAAAATGCAGCCCTTAATAGAAAACATTAAGACGTATAAACAGAGCATTCTTGTGCGGCAGAACTGTTTGGTATTTCCTATGTGTTATCTCTCTTTGTCTCTACAACTTTTCTAAAAGTTTTTTAAACCCCATTTTATGAACAATAAAACCTGGACATCTGATGGTCCAGGGACTAAGAGCACTGGCTGCTCTTCCATTGGGCCTCTTTTTCAGTTCCCAGCACCCATGGTAGGTGGCTCACGATCAGCTGTAACTCTAGCTCAAGGATCTGAAGACCCCTGCTGTCTTCTGAGAGGCTGCCCTCATGTGTACATATCCTTACACTGGTATTCATGCACACAAATAAGTTAAAGAAAAATCAGAAAGTAAGTCTGGGAGGCCATCAACTTCGTTGACTTTAAATGGCTAATGGACAGGAGACCAACTTCAAGCCTGTTCAACTATTATTCGATACAACCTGAAAAATGTTAAGCTTTGTTCTCAGCATCTACACTGCAGAGAAGCCCCTTCCGCACCAAATCACACACATTCAATTTGTCAGTGTCCTCACTCTGAAAACTGCCGCTCTCATCAGTTTCTCTTGACCCCCAATGATATTAAGCTCATTATTTTGGGAGTAGGTTTGAACTTCATCATTAAAACTCTTTTCAGCTTCTATTAATGTGAAAATTGGTCATCTTTTAAAAAACAAATCAGTGGGACTTTTCCAATTAAGACACAAAGAGCAGGCTCGCATGCCGGTCAACATAGCTCCGATTTAGACCTCCATCTTACTTTAATGCACACAGCGTGAGTCTTACATAAACAGAACTAAGATTCACCTCAGATAGTGATAGTAGTTGTTTCTAAATGTTTTAGTTATAAAGCCGTTTCACTGAGTAGCCTTTGAAAATCATATAGAATCATTTAATGCAGGCAGTCCTCATCATTAACATGGCCCTCCAGCTAGCCACAACCCCCTTTCTTATGTAAACAAGCTGGAGAACTTCTATGTAGGCTTTTGAATTTATAAATTCTCCCTTGTTCTTTTGTTCTTGGGCTAGAGAATAGAACAAGGGAACAAACTACCAAAGTTACTGGTACCAAACTGGTACAAAGTTTGTTGTACCAAACTACCAGTAACCCGGCAAGCACTCAGAACACATTTCTGTACTGAGAAACACCACACATTCCATATGAAGACTCATTTAAAACTAGTTCTTTTAAGAGAAAAGTTACAGGTTTAAGGAATAATTGAGAAGATAACAAAAGATAACCCTGCCCACCTAGGCTATCCTTAGCAGCCTCCGCAGAGTGGGGCAAGTATCACAGTTTATGGATCCACTTACATACAGCATTGTCAGATGGAGTCCAGACTTGGTAATAGGGTCCTCTCTTACAGGTGTATATTTTATAGATCGGTACAAATAACATACTTCTAACACCATAGGAGCACAGCAAGTAGTTTCACTGTCCTCAAAAGCCTGTGCTTTGTATTACTCCTTCCCTCCCTCAACACCTAGGTAAGCACTGCTCTTACTGAACTGTCTTCAAAGTTTGCCTCTTGCAGCTAGTCACCACTAAAATCATACAGCGAGTTGCCTTGTTAGAGAACACGTGGGCCGGGGAGATAGCTTATATGATAAAGTGCCTCCCTTGCAAGCAAGAGGGCCTCCGTTCCTCCCTCAGAGGCCACTACAAAACAACAACAACAAAGCTGGGATTGGTAATTTGTACCTCGAATTTTGGTGCTATGGAAATGAAGACAGAAGATCCCTGGGGCTCACCGGCTAGATAATCTACTTTGTAAGCTTCAAGCGAAAAAGAAAACCTTTATTCAAAGGAAGTGAACAACATTCCTAGGGGCGACACCTAACAATTGTCCTCTGGCTTCTATCCACTTGCACACAGTACCTGCACATGTACTCAGGAACACATACACATATCCGTTAACAAAAGAAAATATGAAAAAAAAAGAAAGAAAGTCTCCTCCATACTCTTTCAGGAGTTGGTATTTTATTTCTTTTTAGTCTTAGGTAACATCTCATTATTTAGATGGACCAACGGTTATTTATCCATTCATCTACCCAAGGATACTTTGGTTGCTTCCCCGTTCTTTCAGGCACAGAACTGCCATAGAGTCTCTTTGCAGACTTAAGTTTGTAGATCCTTTGATATACCAAAGGATCCAGCTGTTGAATCACTTGGTGTGTTTCACTCTATCAGAAACAGCCAAACTCTTCTCTGTGGTTCCTACCGCTTTAGACTCCCACCCGCAGTGAGGCAGTGAATGAGAGACACTCTTGAGCTCACACACTCTAGGATTCTGCTGCTGGTGTTCTGGCCTGTGACTGTTATCCTAGGAGTATAGTGATGTCAAACTGTTGCTTGAACAATCATGCTTGACACAGGGATCCTGAGACTCAAGTAACACACATAACTCACACTCTCCTCTATTACATCTTCAAGGCTAACATCAAGTCTGGCCAAGACAATGATTCTCCTTTTTTCTCAATTGCATTATACAAACCCTATGGATGCTACATTTAAATTATACCATCATAAAACTAAGTGTAATCTCTGGTCCATGAAATCATCCTCAGACACTTCCAAATATAAAGCAAAGAAAATCTTAAATATAAATATAAATAAAAAGGTAAAAAATAAAAAGCTTAATGTAACTTGACTAACACCATCATGATGCCTTATTGTTTTATTTATTTAAACAGATTTATTTTATTTTTAATTATGTGTATGCATTTGTTTCTGTGTGGGAAACAGTTGCATTTGCAACTGCCTGTGGGAACCAGAAGAGGGAGTCAGATCTCCTGGGGCTGAGCCACGAGCAGCTGTGTGCCTCTAACCAAGGGGGGTGCTTGAACTCAACCTTCGGCCCTCTGCATAAGCATCACTCATTTTTAAGGGTTAAGCCATTTCTCCAGCCTTGATTAATATTTGAAGTTGGGCAGTGGAGAATTTGTGGCAGCTAAGTTGAGAATAATTTTTGTGGACCATTCTTCTTTTCACCCCGTTCTACTGTATGTCAAAGTGTGTGGATGAGACACACGGAGAGGTAAAGCACAAATGTTCATAAACACTAGCACACCCATGCATGATTTCCCTCCCTTTTTCTAAGGGTCCTGCATGTCCCACAGTTGAAAAGAGGAAGCAATACCACCACAGCAGTCCAAATGCCATCAACGGATGAAGTCATCACAAACTAATTAGTCCATTTGTAAACTAAGGCAAGCAAGGGGCTCCTGAAAGGTGAGAAAACAAACAAACAACAACAACAAATCATTTGAACCCCTGGGCAGTTTGAGTACATGAAAGTTGTGAAGTAAATTAATTAGCTTTGCATCGATTGGTATCAAAAGTCATTAGCCTTGCACTGTCAAGAAATCCCAAGGAGCCAGAGATATGTGAAGGGAAAAGGCTGGGGAAGTGATCCATCTCCGGTTTTAAGTGCCAAGGCTTTAGAGGGTCCCAGCTGTATAACGGACCCAGAAGCATCTGAGGGGCAAGAACCGTGGATTTATATCTGCCACCTGTGTCACTGAATACAAAGGCTGATAAATAATGAAGGATTAGCAGAGGAGAGTTCTGTGTGTTCACTTTACACATGGCAAAGAACCGAAAGAGGGGCCGGTGGGGGGGGATGCCTCAGATCTGGGTACCTCTCATCAGTTCCATTCCTATCCATCATCCCTAGAAGCTACCAGAGCTGTGTCTCACGTCATCCACTCTACATGCTGGCACCACAGTCAGCAACCCTGTCTTTCTCTTTCATTCATTCACAGAGCCATGGAGCATTTTCCTCAGGGCTCAGCACTGTCAGGATCTCACTCTTTTCTTAAAAATTAAAAAAAAAAAAAACAACTTTTTGAAATTAAAATATAATTGCATTGTTTTCCCTTCCCCCTTCCTTCCTCCAATCCTTCCCATACATCCCCAGCCCCCCCCATCTGCTTTTTTTAATTTAATTTTCTTTTTTTTACAATTTATTCATTATGTAACTAATTAACAAAATGTCCTATAGGCTTGACTGCAGCCCAGTCTTATGGAGGCATTTCCTCAATCAGTGGTCCCACCTCTCAGATGACTATAGCTTTGTTTCAAGGTGACAGGAAATCATCCAGCACACTCACAGAACTGAGGACCTGGTCTTCAGAAGGCTTCACTTTGCCTTTCTAGGATCCCATCCATGAACCCTAAGGCAGCTTGTTAATACTCACTGAGCGAGGCACTTGAATCTGCACTAAACCGCAACAGTTAACAAAGGTCTTGGCAATGAGTTCCCTAGAGAGGAACTAACAGATGTTTTACCGGTGCCTAGTACATGCCACCGGATGTTAGGAAATTCCTCCTCATTTTATTTAATATCTTATTCTTTAGAGTACACTACACACTTACAAATACCACATAGAAAAGACGGTTATCCAATCTCTTGGTTAACCCTCTCCTGTTGAGTCTCCTGCCTTCTTCACCTGCTAGTCCTTCTCTCCACATCACAGGCTTCGCCTCCTGATGACGGCCTACTGTGCATAGAAATGCTCTAGAGTCTAAGATATCTTTAACACTGTATCCACATCCTGACAAGCTTACTTTCCCATTTAATATGTTATTACAAAGAAATTAAGTTACTTAAACTGAATAACAATGAAAATGCATATTAAAGTATGTGCTTATACTAGGAGAGAAGATAGCCTCAAAATTAGTAAACTGCCAAATTTAAGCATGTAAAACATTAACAATGGAAATCTGCATTTAGCAAAACAAAACAAAAAAAATCACAGTAAAAATAAAGAGCAGGAATTAATGAGAAAGAAAAGCAATGTTTTCTAAGGAAGATGGAAAAGTGGACAGTAGGGGTTTCTTTTGTGTGTCTGAGAAAGGGTCTTATTCTGTGCCCTAGACTACCTTGATTCTTACTCTGTAGCATAGGCTTGTCTCACCCTTACAGTAACCCTCTAGCCTTGGCCTCTTAGACTGCTGGCATATGGACCAATCATGCCTGTATCAAAAGTAAGTTTCATGATACAATTTATGAAGCAGGTGAGCCTCTGGCAAAGCCAGTTAACTGAAATATGATAAACTATAATTTTCAGTGACAATATGCTAACACACACAAAACAAACAAACAAGTACAATGGACAAATGACTAAAAATGTGTTATTTACCAGAATGGGAGATAAGAAATAACAAAGCCTTTACATAGTCCTATGGCTATGAGGAAGTAAAAACAGTTGTTAAAAAAATATATATACAACATACATAAATACATATATACATATGTATAGATTGCAAAGAAAATCCCACCCCAGATGTTTTTTTTTTCAGGCAAGATTCCTAAAATTTCAAGGAAGAGGCCATTAGTACTATCATGCATTCTTCTTGGACATGGGAGAGAAAAAAAAAGAGATTGTTCCCCATGAATTCTATAAGGTCCATATTGCCCTTTTAACAATGCCAGACAAAAGCACAACAGCCAAGGGAAGTCGCAGCTCAAGCTCACTCACGGCTATGTATGGGCGTAGTTCTTAGAATGGCATGTCACTGTGAACTTTGAGAAGCCATCCCAAGGGACAAGGGGCAGCTGTGGGGTCAAGTGGCATCTATCTAGCTGTGTGACACATGAGTGTTAATCTGGCATTAACTTAGACTCCTTTACTGCAAGATGGCTTTCTGTATTATCTATCTAGTTCTGCTAGAATTAAGGAGGTTAATAGTAGAAAACCCTTCCCTGGATGTCTAGAAGTAATACTAAACAATGGCAGTTATAACTCTGTTTATTAAGCTCTTAGTTCCCTGACTGAGCCCTTTTCAAAAAATAAAAAAAATCACAAACTCTTTCAATGTAAGGATGAACATGATGCACCGGGAGAGAAGCTCATGATCTTCTGTTATATGATAAAGGGTCAACAGGTCACAGCCAAATACTCACCCAGACTCACAGACTTTCAAGAGGCCAAGCTAATGCCTGGATACATGGACTCTGGATATGGCGGCATGGCTTAACACTCAATACAATCCTAGCATCTACTCTGGAGACCAAGGCTTCCTCTGGAAGACCCCGGAGTTGCTTCAACAAAGGCATGGGATGCATTCTCCTTGCCAGGTGAAGTAGTTTTTAAGTTTGGCCCTGATCAGCCACAAGCGAGATTAAATTGCAGCATCTGTGAGAAGAAGGCTTCAAAGGGCAGGGAAGGCCTGCTCCTTTCTCTGTTCTTGCCTGAGGAGCTTTAAGCATTAATGGGACCAGAGATGCTGGAGCACCTACTTTCACTTCCAAGTTATAGGAGGCTTTTCTTACATTCTGGTCACTTCCCTGTCTCTGGAAACTTTCTTCTGTGCTCCTGGGATAGAAGATGTATAATCATTTACCTTAGGCAGACCTCCGGCTTTTATTTCATTCGGGCTGCCAAGAATGTTGCCAATAACCCATTCATATTTCTATAGGTTGACATTGCTGACATAAGCAAGTGACCTGGGAAAAATAAAATGAATGAGAGTTTTCTACTCGAGAAGGAGGTGAATGGGAGCAGATTTATAAGACAGAGGGGCCTAAGAAGATTCCAAGCCAGCGTGCCTTCTGAGTGTGGGAAAACACAGAGGTCACCTGCTGTGATACAGTGTCATCATTTCCAGGGTGCTGTATACACATAATCTTAGAGGCTTGGCATTCTGTTTGCCCTTGTAGCCCTGGAACCTTGGGAAGGGAAGCAAGTCATTTATGTCTACAATACTGGGAAATGTGAACATCAACAGATTGCTTTTAAGAGCTTGAAAAGAGAAAACCAGATGGTAGGAGTAGGAACAATCCCGAATAAATGTGCTTTGAACTGAACCTCTGAGCTCCACCACTGCTCCCCTGACACTACTGCCTGCAGTGACCAGCTCCCAGCCTTTTGTTTAGGCTTTGAGCTTCATGTCCAACTGATTCAGCTGGATGTTATATAGAAGCGGTGGGCTAGAAATGTTAATATTGAACAAATGAGTTTATACATTCATACACACACACACACACACACACACACACACACACACACAAGAATTAAGCTAAATTCCTCTTGGCTTCAGTGGGTATTTACAAATGTGTAACAACGGAAAGACTTGGATCTCAACTGGAAATATTAAGAAGAATTCATAGGCATGGGAATAAACATCTACATTAGAGCTAGAGAAACAATGATTGTGTGTGCTTTTGTATGACCATTTATGGATATATTTTCTATTGTTGGATGAATCTAGAAGCAATCATATCACAGGGACTCTGAGCATACCAAGTACTCAGGTATTTGGTATCTAAAACAATTCTCCATGGAGAGAATCAAGGATGTTTCCCTGGCAAAACAGACAATTCCAAGGCTAGTTGATGAATATTCCTGCAAGATGCCCCTGGACACCTTCCTTTAAAGAGGTGAGTGCTTATGGTGGGGAGCATGGCAAACTGCAAATTGACCACCTGAAGTGAGCTTCTGGAAAGAGAATCTGCCCATGAAGAGGCAAGTATTCTGAGTTCCAGAGAGGACCACCGGCCTTCAGGAAAAAGACACACCCCTTGTAACATTGAGAAATCCTGAGAAAAGTGATCTAGATCGAAAGAAATTGAAGTAGAGGTAGGAAGACCAGGAACTCAGGCCCATTTTCAGCTGCACCCTAAGTGTGAAGCCAGCCTTTGATACATGAGATCTTATCTCAAAAATAAAAATAAACTGCAGGATGCCATGCACCTGAACAGATGAAGATTTCCTGTGAGGAGGCTCATAGGAAGGAGAGTGTTTCCTGATAAGGAAGCTTTTCACAGTGAGAAGACATTACTTGGTAAAGATAGACACTTAAAGTTAGGACATCCTACGAGAAAAATATCTACGTTTATGTTTATCTATGTAAGAGAGGAAGACAAGTACAGAGATGAAACATTCAATGAAGGCTATACAAGACTCTGATGCATTATAAATAAATAAATAAGTAAGTAAAAATAGGGTTCCAGCTTGGTTAATCTGTGTGAAATGGATACCACATTTTCTGTTATTCTCCTTCTGTTTGAAATAGTTTAAAACAACTGAAACTGCTGAGTTATGAAAAAAGTAATCCCAAGTTTAAAGGGTAAAATTCCATTCTAAATAGTTAGAATCCCTTCTGTGTTTTCTGTGATATAAGGACCCTGAAGAAGGCCCTTTGCCAGTAAGAAGCTATGAGCAGAGATACAGGTTCGAACAGCTGGGGGTGCTTTACTTAACACAAGGGAGGGAAGATGCAATGTAAGAGAGGACAGGGGCCAGCAAAAGAAGCTCACTGCAGGGGAGGGGTAAAAGAGGGAGAGAGAGAGGGTGAAAGAAAGGGAGGAAGGGGGGAAAGAAAGATTACACACAAGTAAAAACTGCTACAGGGAATGAGTCTTAAAGAAAAATAGAAAGTTGAACAAGTTTGGAAGTGTTATATATAACATAATCCTTCCATTATCTTAGGACACAAGAAATAGCACTGTATTCAGCCATCCCATTAGGAGACACACACCTGTTTGCCTGTTTGTTAGATGGACTTCATGACAAATGTGAGACAAAGAACAGCTGCAAGGTGGCAAAGAACAGCCCAGAGTTCATAAGAACACCTGGGTTTGGGATGAAAAGTGAGAAAAAACATACATATACAGAAATAGATAAAAATGATTTTGATGGAAAAAAAGCTTATCAGAGAGTGGTGTAAGAGCAGCAGAAATGTTCAGAGAATATTTCACAAGAGGCCTGCAGGAGAGCATTGAGGCACTCTGAGCTCCTCCCCTGAGCCAGGAGGCAGAAATTAGATACAGACAGTATGATGAACGGGCCAAGATTTTCCTCCATCACACAAGTAAATGGCAGAGCCAAGACTGGACCACGGACCATGGGACTCACAGATCATTCCTATCCTAGCCTTCTGCCTGGAGTTCTTGAGAAGGGGGTGGGGGCAGAACTCTGATAGACAAGGCTTCTGGGAGCAAGGGCTCCTGAGCAGAAACTGAGGCAGGCTTGACTGACTAGTTGGTTGGAAGGATGAAAAAAATGAACTCTGGGTAGTCAGTTGAGTTAGTGACTACAATCAAGGTGGTGGGCCTCTGGCTTTCTAAGCACATCCACACACACGCACACGTGTGCACACACAGACACTTCTGCTGGCTTCCATTCACCTCACCATGACAACTAAGCTTCTTGTTTGAGTTACAATGGCTGACATGATCTGACCCCTCTGATCCTTTTTATACCTTCTGTCAACCCACAAAACCACTCTCACACGGACTTTCCCTGTTTTGGGAAATACCGAACTTGTCCCGGCTTTAGGATCTAAGGTTGTGTATTCTGCCTAGACTTTCTCCCCACTGTGTATGAGTGGAGGACTCTGGCCCTGCTCAGGCTTTAACCCATGGCCATGCCTCCCCTACCTTCTCTGTATGAAAGTGGTTCTTATTCCACATGCCCTCTATTCCATAGTCGTTATTTCTTTACCTTTGTAGCCTATGTTACCATCTCAGACTTTCTCATTGATGTCTGTTATCCGTGCCTAGCAGAGAGAGTTGTAGAATGTGGGAAGTTATCTATAACTGTGTCTTACACAGAGCACTGGAGCGTAAAACAGACAAGTGGAGCCACTCTGAAAGCAGCAAGAGCAGAGGACGAGGCACTGAGCCCCCTCAGCCTGCTTCCTCCTGGCCCTAAGCCATGGAGCCTCAGCCCCACAGGGCTAGATGAGAGTCCTGAGTGAACACCGTCGAGGAAGGGCTAGACACATTCCTGCTATTGTCTACCCAGCACCTGTGCTTGGCTGGCAAGTCGGTCTGTGAATGCAGACACTTCTTACTGAAGGAGCCGTAAGTGGATGGCCAGGGGCAAAAGCATCCTGTTAGTGAGTGAATGGATCTTAACAAAAGATCTGGCTTCCTTTAAGTCCTGTGGAGGAGCTGACCTAGAATCTCATTTGATACTTCATTATATCCCAGGCCTGGTTCCAGGAGGAGGTCATTACTTCAGCGGATAATCCAGCATAAAGGCTTCTCATTCTTCAGTTACATAAAGTAATACAACGCACATCTCAGCATCAGACATTAGGATTAACACTGACAAGGCTTAGTTAAAATGCTCTACCAGGCAGAGGCTCTAATGTGACTAAACCAGCTAACGTGGCTGCACAATCATTCTTACTTCATGGGGAGAAGGATTTATGTTTAAATACTATTAATACTTTTACTGTGATGGCTTTGCTGTAACAAGAATGGTATAAAAATGAATATGATTTTACAATAATATGAATCCTTTACTATTAATTTTTGTGCTTTTAATTTTGATAACATGACTCACTATTACAGAGAATCATCTCTTTCCTTGATTTAAGTTTTTTTTTCCCCTCCTGTTTTTAAAGTAAAATTGAAATTGTATCATTAAGATGAAGGCACAATTTCGAAATGTGAAACTATCTATTTGAGTTAGAGTGGAAGAGGCAGAGATAGATGGTTTTCAATTTAAGCTGAATGTTGACCATTAATTAACAGTGATAGGAGCAGTAGTACCAGTAATTACCAGCCTGCAGCTCCTGCCTCTGGGGAATGATCTTGTAGAAACTGCACTGGAGATTCAGGAGGGTGGAATCATTGGGCCTCCCTTCCAAAAGGAATGGCGTGTGCAATTCGGTTTATTTCCTCCTTTATACAATTTCCTGTTGGCAGGAGCACTCACTCGGGCTCCTTTCCCACACAGAAGCAAAGGTACTTGCAAAAGAATCATGGAATGTGTAGCAGGATGAGAGGATGTGTGTGTGAGGCTAATGGTATGCAGTTCACGACACAAACTATTTCCAGTTGTGTTATATGCAAAGTCATGAGTTAGAGGGCTGGGTTTGTGCATTGTATGAGTAGGCTAGGTAGTGCAGTCAGTCTGTCCCAGCATTTAAACAATAAGCGCATACGCCTACCTTAAGCTCTAGGTTTTGCATGTGTGCATGTGTGTGTTAGAAAATTCTTCCACAATAGGTGAACTTCTCCTGTTATTTTAAGCTCTAACCTCCCACATGTTCCTGGTTACCATGACGCAGAGAAAAGAACATGGCACTGTAGATCAGTTCTTGAAATGCTTCCCTCTAAGAGTGGTTTGTTCCTTACATCATTTATTTGCTAACAGCAGCTAAGCCACATGGCCTCATCTCATCTTAGGAGAGCTAGCCTTCACTTTAATAGGAATGAGATAAACAAGAGATATCAGCATACAGCTAAGACTACAAGAGATACCTGCTGGTCTGTAATAGGGCATCAGTTCCAGCCACAATCGTTCTGTGAAGCACTGAGCCCTGGCTCCAGAATGGATCTATACAGCAAAAGAAAAACACTCCTCATTTACAGGAAGTTACCTCAAAGATAACAACAGTCCAGGCCCTCTGCCATGTAATTCATTTTGCCTGATGGATGATAGTAATAATCTCTATTCCTTCAATTATTTTTTTGCATTCAAAAGTATTGATATAGTCCCTGGAATGTACTAGGAATGGGAAGCATATCTAGGAATTACCATGCACGGTCCCTGACCTCACTGAGATTTGGGTCTCTCAGGGGAGACAAATAATTTAAAAGAAATAGTTAACAAATGTGAATGCTAATGGCTGTAGATGTGCCAACAGGTTCCACATTTTCACCGTTATTCCCCCTTATACAGCACCCTGACTCTCCCTGAAGGGGTAACCCGCATTTCTGATCCCTTTTGGCACATGGCATTCAGATGGCTTGTTCCTTGAGTTGTGGGTAACCCTGGGGCAGCCTAAGAACTTCTGTGCATCTCAAAGACGCAACATGCCCATGCTGCTCATTATGATTGTTTCCTGGGTCAGATGAGAATGGATGGGGATGGAGCCAAAGATCAGTGGAGTTCAGAGTATTTCTTGAAAGGACCCTTTAGCAGATGATGTCACTGTGTTGCCACAACCCCCAGACGTGCCCTCCTAAACCCGAGGACATTCTAGAACATTCTCACCACTGGTATCTATTCTGCCTTCAGGGAAGCTAGTGAATAAGTCTAAATCCTATCAGTCCTTCGGTAGACAAAAACATGACGGCAAGTCACCACAGCTTTCTAGAAGGTAAAGTCTCTCCTGCCCACAATAATGTATTTGATAGCACATATTTTGAAGACAGTTCTTACCCCCCTCCCTTTACTTCTTTATTGCCTAACAGGAGACTTCTGGAATTACCTAGAGCTGTTAGCACCCTATGCCAGAAACACAGGCAGACGTATTTGTCCTATTCCACAGTCACAGAATTTATAAAATAACTATTTGGATTCACAATGGTGAAAAACACTATTAATTTATGAGCCACATTACTTTCATTGGCTGCAGTTCATCAAGGTGTCACCAATTTCCCTTGATGGTTGACAAGTGACAATCACAGTTTTTAAAATACCAACTCTAATATATGGAGCCTTATAGGTTATACACATATATATGTAGGCTACAAAATGGCTACTAATATGTTAAAGAGGCTGAAGAGTTCATAGACTTTACTAGCAGCAAAAGCTGAGAACTGATTAGAGATACAAAGAAAGTCAACAACACGTGATTAATAAAATATTCAAGACCTGGGGGAGCTGGAGAAGCAGATACAGATACAGGGAGAAACTCAGGACCTTTCCAAACTCCAGATGGAAGTGGAGGAAGGTGGGGCAGGCAGCAATAAACATGAGCTTCACTGGGTGAATGCTCTGGGGACAGCTGGGACTTGCCTGCCCATCCTTCCTTTGATGAAGCTGGGTGGTCTGATAACAGATGAGCTTTTTCACATGTGCTGAAGTTGTCTTTCTTTTCATGGAATCCAGGTGTTATGTTCCTTCAATAGGTGTATTAGCTTGTCAGATTTGAAAGGATTATTTTTGTATTGTTGTTTGGTCTTTAGAAATAGGGTCTCACCTTGTAGCCCAGGCAAGCCTTGAATCCATAGCGATGTCCTGTGTAAGCTCCTCTAATAATGGGAGTATAGGCATGAGCCACCATCCCTGGCTCTCGTATAGGTTTAGTGTACAAAAAGGCCCATATGTTCTCCATCTACCTCAATGAGTTCATGGGTGCTACTTTTTATTTCATCCCGAATGAATAAGTGGTAGTGCCTATATGCACAAATGAAAAGTACGTCTCCATTCACACTCAAAATGGAGTCAACTGCTGCTTTATAAAATGGAGTCATCCAGGGATAGGTATGACCTGAAAACCATTATTTTGCATATACTATAGAAAAACTTAGAGCAGGGTACAGCTTGATTTCCACACCCACCAAATCAGCATTTTTGTTCTTAGGTATTCTCGAAGACACCCATAGATTTGAGCTTTGTCTGCAGTCACTGGAATCAGAGCAGCCTATATGCCTATCAGCCTGGAAACGGCTGTGTAACTGGGGCAGACGCAACGTTAAATTGCTAAGAAACAGTGGTAAGCAATAATATGACATTAAATCTGTCAGCACTGTGTAAACCAGCACGGTTCCAAATACCCACACAAATTAACTGCTAACCCCATGGATGTAAGTATGAAACAATCCTGATTTACAAAAAGGGGAAACTCAGCCTAAGCAGGGCCAGTACTTCAGATCACAGGACTACACTGTACTAAGTCCGCACCCCGTTGCTCCAGCTACAGGATTCATCCATCCCTTATCTGTTGTGCTAGTTTATTGCTGAATGAAAAAAAAAAAAAGTGTGTGGGAGTAAAACAAAAGCTTCAGGAAACATAAGATACAAGATCATATTAATAAATACATACACAGAGGTAATGAAATGATAATAAAAAAAACCACACGAAATTATAACATTGGTGGACTGTGTAAAGAGCAGGGATTGGAAATGGTAGTCAGAAGGAATCTGATGTTTACATAAAATAGCCCAACATTTAAAAGAAATTACACCTTAGTAGTATAGAATAGTTTGGATTTTATAAAGTAAAAAAAAAAAAAAAGAAAGAAACCAGCTACTTCTGAAAAAAAACAAAAACAAAACAACACAACACAAAAAACTCCAGAAAGCTTTGTTTAAGCTGGTTGTGGTGGCATGTGCCTCTAATAGCAGCAATAAGAAGGTGGTTGCAAGAGCATCATAAGTTGGAGACCAAAATAGGCTTTATAACAAGACATTTTTTAAAGGGAAAAGTGGGGGGGGGGGAATTATTTGCACACCTACCCAAAATGCCAAGAGTCAGAACCTTTGAACCTTTCTCTGTTCCTCTACAATGGACATGCTAAAAACACAGTGAGAACTGACAGCAGTAACTCAGAACTGCTGGTGGGTGTTAATGCGCGGCCTTCAGTCCTTAGCTAGCTGATTGCTGCTTGGCTCATGCTTCTACAAACATTGCTGTTAGAGCATTTAGCCACAGCATCCGCAGCTGGCAGCATACACTACAGCCCCAATTGCAGTTCTTTTTCAAAAAGCATCTTGTGATAATTTGGTATTTTTGTGTTCTTATTCATCATGACTAGGACCAATTACATTACATGGTCCTTTAGGGGGAAAAACACTTTGGAACAGGAGGAAGGCTACAGAAAATATATTTGGCTATTTCATTTCTTTTCTGACTACAGTGATTCATGTTCTAGTTCAGAATTCCTTCCCCAGCTGCACTGTTTACTAGTCAACTTTTTGCCTTAAAATATATTGATTAAAGAAATAAATTAGGGTCCAATTTATGAGAATAGACTTCTTGTACTTAAGAAAAGGCACAAGGTGCTATGTGAGAAAAGGTGATGAATGTAGGTTTTCAGCATAAATTATGATTATTTGCAATTCATCACCTTCCTTTCCTTGCTCCTCCTTAGCAAAAAGACCTCATTTGTGCATTACCCAGGAAGAAATATTTTTAGGGATGTGATTATTTGGCAGAAGTGTTAATGATGATGGGAAAACTTTTAACCAAATTGGAAGTTTCTGCAGTTTCAAAAAAATAGCACTGTGAAAGTCTGCCCTGAGCCCAGCTCTCTTGTGTGGAGATTAAGGGCATAGGGAAGAGTAGAGTGCATAGAAGAATCATGATGGGAAGAGGGAGGAGAAAATAATTGGTTGAGACTAGTGAAAGGGATACTTCTCTTTGAAAAGTTAGACACGGAAAGGCACCCGAACAGGAGTGAATAAGGGGTGACAGTGTATGAAGACAACAATGGTAGTACAAACGAGGAGAGAGAATGCTAACAGGAAATTCTTTTTCCAGGTGTAGTCATACAAGGTAAAAGTAACTCAAAAGCCAGCAGAAGCAACAGGAGGCTTCAGACTATCACAGGGGCTGAATGGAACAGAGAATATATAAGACTGGTGTAAAGAATTGTTTCTTGTCTGGGATGAAAGGGATGAAGGTTCCTTGCAACCAGAGCTCCTCCACACTATCCTAAACATCTTCTAGCAGACGTATCAAGAACGACTGAAGCTGCTTTAGAAGCCTTATTTAGAGCATTTTTTTTTCCATTGGCCAGCATACGTTCAGCAGCAGCCAGTGGGCCTCCATTATTGCCACCTTTTCTGGAACATTAAAGCTTTAGGATGGCAATTAACATGAGTTTTGTTTAGTAAGTTAACATAGGTTTGTTTTCTTCAATTGTTAATAGCTGTTCCTTCTACAGCGCCCAGTAGAAGGATAAGGTAACTGTAATCATCTGAAAGTCACATCAGATTCCTACATTCTTATCTAAAGGGAGGGCAATTCTTCAAGAGGGAAAAAAATGCAATCCTTAAACAATAGGAACCACCTTGAAGAACCGGGGCTGTGATAAGGATTGAGGAGATAACTTTTTGACCAGAATTGCATGTTTATATAAGTCTTATCTTTAAAAGCAGATTTAAACTTTTGAAATTTAAAAACACATGTTAATTGTTCCAAAGAAATCCAAGATCATTTGCTTTTTTTTTTTTGTTTTTGTTTTTTAAGTTTTATTATGAACAAAACGAAGTTGGGCCAAGTTTTCATCTTTAGTTTACACGACCATGTACTTATAAGTCAACGTGGTAGTAAGTATATGATGTTGGAAACAACCCATAATCGCACAGGGGCAGTCTAAGTGTACACAATCATACATAAGATTTATTTTAATAAAGTAGACTTTGGGGCATTAGTGTTTGTTGGGATTGTACTTTTATAATCATCATTGTAAAAGGAAAGTTGACAAGGAAAACACAGTATTAGACTAGGCAGAACAAAATACTCCTTTATTCTCCACGTGTGTGCAATAAAGGAGTGGTGAGCTGGGGGAAGAACATTTTATCTTTCAGTTATACAAAAATTGGCCTGAAGATACCTGACAGAAGTAGCAGGCACTGAGCCCTGGCAGAGCCTACCACAGCAGCTCCACACTGGCAGCCGCTTGTCTAGCACTGGGCAAATTTATCCCAAGTCTCTGCTGGGATCTATGAATCTCAAAGCATTAGCTCCCTTTGTTACTATGCCAGTATTGGAGGTGCGGAGCTAGGAAAACCCTTTAGGTTCTCCATAGAAGCCAATGTAAAAATTCTATAAACAAATAAAAAGACCATTAAAATTATCAAAATAACAATGAAACAAAATAGCTTGGAAGTCTGGTATTTTCTCCTGTGTCTGATATAAAAGGGGTGCAGTGGTCCCCAGAAGACACTGAGACACTAAAGCTTTATACCAGCCGCCAGTATGGAGTGAACTATGTAGTGGCATTAACCAACACAGTGGCAAAGTCACATGACATTTGCCTTCTTTGTGGTCTATTTATCGAAGATGATGACCAAGTTGGTTGCTTCCATTTTAATGAGGTTCCCCAGCAAAGATAGCAGCAAAGCGCAAGGTTGTTTTCTTCTTCTCCTTTTTTATTTTTTAATATTTTATTATAATTTTTATAATTTATTCACTATATATCCAGATTATAGCCCCTTCCCTCATCTCCTCTGGTCCCACCCTCTCTCCCTTTTCTCCCTCCCTTCCTCTCCCCTAAGTCCACTGAAAAGGGGAGTCCTCCTCCCCTACTATCTGACTCTGTCCTATCAAGTCTCGCTGGCCAGGCTGCCCCACCAGGGCAAAGTGATCAAAAAGCAGGCAACTGGGTTCATGTCAGAGACAGGCCCTGCTCCCCTTAATAGAAGACCCACATGGAGACTGAGCTACATCAGAGCACAGGGGGTTAGGCCCTCTCCATGCGTGGTCTTTGGTTCATGCATCAGTCTCTGCAGGGAACCCTGGGCCCAGATTTTGGGCTTTGTTGGTCTCCTTTTTGAGCACGTGTCCCCTCTGGGTCCTTCTACTGCCCCCTTCTTTCATAAGACTCCCTGTGTTCTGCCCAAAGTTTGGCTGTGAATCTCTGCATCAGCTTCCATCCCCTGCTGGGGGGGGGAGTTTTTCAGAGGACATCTACACTAGGCTCCAACTGTGCTCTCTCTCTTCCATCACTTCCCATGTCTATTCTGTTGACTTCTGAATGAGAATTAAGCTTCCTACTTAGGGTCCTCCTTGTTGTCTAGCTTCTTTAGGTCTGTAATATGGTTAGCCTATATTATATGGTTAATATCTGCTTATAAGTGAGTATATACCATGTGTGTCTTTCTGTTTTTGGGATGCCTCACTCAGGATGATCTTTTCTAGTTCCATCTATTTGCTTGAAAATTTCATGATTTTCTTGTTTTTTAATAGTATTCCATTAAGTAAATGAGTAGTATTCCATTGTGTAAATGTACCACAATTTTTGTATCCATTTGGTTGAGAGACATTTATGTTGTTTCCAAATTCTGGCTATTATGAATAAAGCTACTATATAATTGAGCAAACGTCCTTCTTGTATAGTGGAGCATATTTCAGGTATCTGTCCAGGAGTTGTACAGCTGGGTTTTGAGGTAACACTATTACCAATTTTCTGAGGAAGCACCAGATTAATTTCCAAAGTGGTTGTACAAGTTCATACTCCCACCAGCAATGGAAGAGGGTTCCCCTTTTTCTACATCCTATCTAGCATGTGTTGTCACTTGAGTTTTTTATCTTAGCCATTCTGATGGGTGTAAGATGGAATCTCAGAGTGGTTTGATTTGCATTTCTCTACTAAGGACATTGAGCATTTCTTTAAGTTTTTCTCCACCACTTGATATTTTTCTATTGAGAACTCTCTGATTAGGTTTGCATTCCATTTTTAATTGGATTATTTGGTTTTTGTTGTTTAATTTCTTGAGTTCTTTATACATTCTGGATATTAGCCCTCTGTTGAATGTACTGTTGGTGAAGATCTTTTCCCAGTGTGTAGGCTGTCATTTTGTTCTGTTGACAGTGTCCTTTGCTTTACAAAGGCTTTTCATGGGGTCCCATTTATTAAGTGTTGATCTTAGAGTTGGTATTCTGTTGGTATTCTGTTCAGGAAGTTGTTCCCTGTGCCAATGAGTTCAAGGGTATTCCACACTTTTTCTTCTATCAGATTTAATGTGTCTGGTTTATGTTGAGGTCTTTGTTCCACTTGAACTTTAAGTTTGTTCAGGGTGATAAATATGGATCTATTTGCACTTCTCTACATGTAGACATCCAGTTAGACCAGCATCATTTGTTGAAGATGCTATCTTTTTCCATTCCATGGCTTTGGCTGTTTTGTCAAAAATTGGGTATCCATAGGTGTGTGGACTCATTTCTGGGTCTTCAATTCGATTCTGTTCATCCACTGGTTTCTATGCCAGTACTGTACAGTTTTTATTACTGTTCCTCTATAGTACAGAGTGAGATTAGGAATGGAGATACCTCCAGAAGATCTTTTATTGTACAGGATTGTTTTAGCTCTTCTGTTTTTGTTTGTTTGTTTGTTTGTTTGTTTTTCCATATGAATTTGAGAATTGTTCTTTCAATGTCTGGAAAGAATTTTGTTGGTGTTTTTGATGGGAATTGCCTTGAGTCTGTAGATTGCTTTTGGTAGCATGGCCATTTTTACTATGCTAATCCTACTGAGTCATGAGCATGAGAGATCTTTCCATCTTCTGATATCTTCTTCTATTTCTTTCTTCAGAGACTTGAAGTTTTTTTTTTTTTTTTCCATACAGGTCTTTCACTTGCTTGGTTAAAGTTACACCAAGATACTTGTGTGTGTGTGTGTGTGTGTGTGTGTGTGTGTGTGTGTGTGTGTGTGTATTGTGATGGGTGTTGTTTCTTTAATTTCTTTTTCAGACTATTTGTCTTTTATGTACAGGAGGGCTACTGAATTTTTGAGTTAATATTGTATCCAGCCACTTTGCTGAAGGTGTTTATCAGCTGTAGGAATTGAGAATTTTTGGGTTCACTCATGTATATTATCCTATCATCTGCAAATAGTGATACTTTGACTTCTTTCTGATTTGAATCTCCTTGATCTCCTTTAGTTGTCTTATTGTTCTAGCTAGGACTTTAACTACTGCATTGAAGAAATAGGGAAAGAGTGGGCAGCCTTGCTTTGTCCCTGATTTCAGTGGAATTGATTTATGTTTCTCTCCGTTTAGTTTGATATTGGCTATAGGCTTGTTGCATATTCCTTTTACTACATTTAAGTTTGTGCCTTGTATTCCTGATCTCCCCAAGACTTTAAACATGAAATGATGTTAGATTTTGTCAAATGCTTTTTCGTCATCAAAGGAGATGATCATGCTTTGTTTTTTTTCTTTCAGTTTGTTTATATGGTGGATTACATTGGTGGATTTTCATATATTGAACCACCCCTGCATGCCTAGAATGAAGCCTACTTGGTCATGGTGGATGATATCTTTGATGTGTTATTGGATTCGGTTTCCAAGTATCCTACTGTATGTTTGTGTCAATGTTCATAAGGGAAACTGGCCTGAAATTCTCTTTCTTTGTTGGGTCTTTGTGTAGTTTAGGTATCAAAGTGACTGTAGCCTCATAGAATGAGTTTGGTAATGTTCCTTCTGTTTCTATTTTGTGGAAAAGTTTAAAGAGTATTGTAGTTAGCTCTTCTTTGACGGTCTGGTAGAATTCTGGGCTGAAACCATCTGGCTATGGGTTTTTTTTTGTTTTTGTTTTTGTTTTTTTTTTTAATCAGGGACTTTTGATGACCATTTCTATTTCCTTAAGAAATATAGGACTATTTAATTAATTTACCTAGTTTTGATTCAGCTTTGGCAAGTAGAATCGATCAAGACAATTGTCCATTTCATTTAGATTTTCAAATTTTGTGGCATATAGGATTTCTTCAGTGTTTGTTGTTATGTTGTTATGTCCCCTTTTTCATTTCTGATTTCATTGGTTGGATAGCATCTCTCTGCCTTTTGGTCAGTTTGGCTAACGGTGGGTTTATATTGATTTTCCCAAAGAACCAGCTCTTGGTTTCTTTGAGTCTTTGAATTGTTTTTGTTTGTCTAATATATTGACTTCAGTCCTGAGTTTAATTATTTCCAGCCATTTACTCCTTTTAAGTATGTCTGCTTTTTTATCTAGGGCTTTTAGGTGTGCCATTAAGTTGCTTATATGAGATGTCTTCAGTTTCTTTATGAAGGCACTTAGTGCTATGAACTTTCTTCTTAGCATTGCTCTCATTGTGTCCTCTAAATTTGGGTATCCTATGCCTTCATTTTAATTGAATTAGAGGAAGTCTTTCCTTCCTTCCTTTCCTCCCTCCCTCCCTCCCTCCCTCCCTCCCTCCCTTCTTTCTTTCTTTCTTTCTTTCTTTCTTTCTTTCTTTCTTTCTTTCTTTCTTTCTTTCTTTCTTTCTTTCTTTCTTTCTTTCTTTCTTTCTTTCTTTCTTTCTTCCTGACCCAGCTCTCGTTGAGTGGAGAGTTAAGTTTCCATGTATGTGTAGGCTTTTTGCTATTTCTGTTTTTGTTGAGGTCCAGTGTTAGTCATGGTGGTCTGATAGGATACAAGAGATTATTTCCATCTTCTTGTTTCAGTTGAGGCTTGCTTTGTGACTGACCATATGTAATTGTGTGGTGAAGGTTCTGTGAGGTGCTGAGAAGATATATTCTTTTGTGTTTGGGTGAAAAGTTCTGTAGCTGTCTGTTACATCCATTTTATCCTGATACATGTTAGGGTCATTATTTCTGTTTAGTTTCTGCTTTGTTGATATGTCCTTAGGTGAGAGTTGGGTGTTGAACTCTCCCACTATTAATATGTGGGAATCTATGTGTGGTTTAAATTTTATTAATGTTTCTTTTACAAATGTGGGTGCCCTTGTATTTGAAACATAGATGTTCAGAATTGAGATGTTTTCTTGGTGGAATTTTCCTTTGATGAGTATGAAGTGACATTCCTAATTTTTTTGATTAATTTTGGTTGAAAATCTATTTTATTAGATACTAGAATTGCTACTCCAGTTTTCTTCTTGGTTCCATTTGCTTGAAAAGCCTTTTCCAACTCTTTACTCTCAGGTAATGTCTATCTTTGTGGCTGAGGTGGGTTTCTTGTATGTAGGTGGCAGAATGATGGGTTCTGTTTACGTATCCATTCTGTTAGTCTATGTCTTTTTATTAGAGAATTGAGCCCACTGATGTTGAAAGAGATTAATGACCAGTGATTGTCAGTTCCTTTTCTTTTGATGTTGATTGTGGTAGAGTGTGTGCTGATCTACTTTTGGCTTTGCTGTAGTAAAGTTATTTATATCCTGTGTTTTGGAGGGTGTGGTTAACTTCCATGGGTGGGAGTTTTCCTTCTAGTATCTTCTGTAGGGGTGGGTTTGTGCACAGATATTGTTTAAAATTGTTTTTGTTGTGTAATATCTTGTCTTCAGTCTATGCTGATTGAAAGTTTTGCTGGGTATAGTACTCTAAACTTGCATCTGTGTTTTCTTAGGATTTGCAAGATGTCTATACTGGTCCTTATGGCTTTTACGGACTCTACTCAGAAGTTAGGTGTGATTCTGATAGATTTGTCATTATATGTTATTTAGCCTTTTTCCCTTATTGCTTTTAATATTTTTTCTTTGTTCTGTATATTTAGAGTTTTGATTAGTATGTGGCAGGAGGATTTTCTTTTCTGGTCTAATCTAGTTTGTGTTCTCTATGCCTGTTGTATGCACATAGGCATCTCTTTCTTGAGACTGGAAAAATTTTCACGTATGATTTTGTTGAAAATATTTTCTGGTCCTTTGAGCCAAAATCTTCTCTTTCTTCTATTCTATTACTGTTAGATTTCTTTTTTTCATGGTGTCCTTGATTTCTTGGATGTTTTATATCAGAATTTTTTTGGATTTAACATTTTATTTGACAGATATATCAGTTTCTTCCATTGTGTTTTCTACACCTGAGATCCTTTCCTCCATCTCCTGTATTCTGTTGGTTATGCTTAACTGCAGTTCCTGTTTTCTTTTCTAAATTCTCCCTCTCCTGGATTTCTCCAATTTGTGCTTTCCTTAATGTTTCCCAGGTGCCAGAAGGTATCCACTCCACCAGATGGTGAGAGTGAGTGCAGGAGGTCAGAGCTGTGTGTCGCTGTTACCCAGAAGGTGTCCACAGTAAGGTGAGAGTGGGCTCCAGGGTTGGAACCAGGAGCCTCGTGGGTGAGACTGGGTTCCCCGGGTTTGGAGCCTTACCCCTGAACCAGATGGTATCAACTGATGGACAGTGAGAGTGAGCATCTGAGGTTGGAGCTGCAAGCCAAGCTGCTGGTACCAGGAAGGTATCCACAGACGGTGGGCTTGATAGGTTGGCCTAGGGCTGGAGCCAGGTATTTTTCCCAGTATTAGCTAGGTGGCCTAAAGATGGACTCTCCCATTTTCCTGTCTATTCTCTCCTCACCTGAGAAAGACAGAAGTTGTGGTTTGGGGGTCTACAGTATGGCCTGCCTGTCACTCTGCTCTCAGTGATGAGCTGGTGTTCAGAAACCCTACATGGTTGGCACCATCAGACACAAGGTTGCTTTCTGCTCAATGTAGTAAAGTGAGCCCACTACCCACGTGGGCCTTTCAAGTCCCAGAGTAGTCTATCATTTCAAGATAAAATGTGGATTGTGACACTGTTTTCCTTAAGAAACATTAGTTAGGCAGGTTAGTGTGGCAATAGGAGGAGGTAATACCTATGGCCTAGTCAGGTAGGTCAGAAACAGCAAAACAAAGACGTGGTAAAGAATTGCATGGCCTCAGTTCAAAGAAGCTGAGTCTATAAGTAGTTGATAGTGTGGCTAGAATCACAGCACAACGTTGCAGTTGCAGAAGAGTAACTTCCTAGGTAAAACTACCATCCCAGTCCCAAGACTAAGGAAGAACTGGGTTGTTTTGCTTTCCTTTTCCAAGTCACAGAGTCAGGGGCCAAGTCTGATCCAAGACAGGGGGACAAACATGCATGAGGATAAACTTGATGAGTCTGGAGGGGGAAGGCCAAATCTCACTCAGAGCTGGCATGCCTTACACATCACAGGAAAATTTACTAGTGTAACTTAATGTGTTCTGCTTCTGATGAGGAGGGATCTTATCAGCCAGATTCACATTTGCATGAGAGTTCAGAGGATTAGGTATAAAAGTTTGAGCTTATAAACCTTAAGTGTAGAAATGAGGCCTTGAGCAGAGGACAGAAATGAAGAGGTAAAAGGAACGTGGATGTAGGGAGTACTTAAGACCTTTTGCCCATTCTGTCTTAGAAAGTTTTCTGCATCAGTGAGACTCTGAAAGTCAGAAAGCATTATCCAATTTGTATTTGGTCTAGACTTTTGTCAGTAGGAGTACTAATACGTAAAGGTTTGTTTTAAGACAACCAGAAGTATATAGGAATAAAGATCTTGGACCTGTTTTAAGCAATGAAAGAAGGTATGTTTCTGATAATAATTCATCACTTATAATCAGAAAGTATCCAGAAACAAGTGAGGATCTGCATGAGGGTGTCGGTCTAGGACACCCTTAGATTGAATCTGGACCTTACCTTGGTGTGTGACTATTGGATGTTCTGTGGACCAATAGGGAAAGGTCTCTGATCTAAATGTTGGAGGATGGTGGTAGTGGAGGTGGTGCTATTGCTGGCGGTGGTAGTAGAGCAGAGGCAAATAGCAAGGAGAGGAGAGAAAGACAGATGAGGAAAAGACCCAAATGAAGATCAATGACATACCAAACCCCTCTTGGTTTCAAGTAGAGTGGCAGCCATTAATCCCCAGTAAGTCCAGAAAGCTGTTGAGCTCTTGATGGTATGTTTCTTGGAAGAAAGAGGGAGATGTGTAAGGGAAGAGAGGAAAGTTTGGCCAGAGAACTGTGGTGAAGGATCCCAAAACCCCTCCTGGGTTTTGGCACCAAAAATTAGTTAAAGACTGATGGAGGTGACTTGGAAATAAGAGAAAGCAGATAAGCATCTCCAGAGAAGAATTATTCTTTAATCAGACCCTCTCTCTGTGGAAGTGAGACTGCCCCATCCTTGTTTTTTTAGGCAGGATCTCTCACTGGACTATAATTTATGCATTAGGCTAGACTGTCTTAGGTAAACCCCAAGGATCCAGTGTGGTGGTCCGAGTGAGAATGGCTTCCGCAGGCTCATATATTTGTGTTCCTACTCACCAGGTGGACTGCTTGGAAGGATTAGGAGGTGTGGCATTGTTGGATGAGGCATGTCACTGGGAATGGACCTGGAGACACACTAGAGCCACCAGATCTCCCTGACTCTGTCTGCCTGACTGTGGATCAGGATGAAAATCTCTCAGATACTGCCCCAATGCCAGTGTATGCTGCCATGATGACAATGTTAAGCAAGCCCCCAATTAAATGCTCTTTTTCATAAGACTTGCCTGAGCCATGCTGTCTCTTCACTGACTTCAAGATTCAGCTTCTCTGCCTTTCCAGCATAGAGCGGTACACAGCCACTGGCCACACTTGGGTCTTGATTTTCAATGTAGGTTTTGGGAGAATCAAATACAGGTCCTTGTGCTTGCAAAGCAAGTACTTTCCCAACTATGCTATCATCACCCCAAGCATACATCTAAACTTTGAAGAGTTCTGCCACCTGGGGAATAGACTCTCAGATGCCAGAAGAGAAGTGGGAAAGTCAGTAAGGCAACTGCTGTTTCCCAGATGAAACTGTGAGAGTAGAAGGGAGATGGGGCAGTGAGCACAATGGAAAGGTTGTGGATATGGTACATGTTCAGATAGCAAATCTAATAGGGCTGATGATGGTGTGAACCACTGACCACTGGCAGAGAAGCCTTGAGAAGACAAGGGACTGTGAAGGAATGAAAGGGAAAGTGGTAGGAAGCGAGTCACTGACCACGGCAAACACTACATTCTGTCCGGGTGACTGACCGGGACTAACTCATTATCATCGGCTGAACCTGAATGACCTGTTACTGCCCCCTCAGCCACTGTAATCTTGCTTCAAGAACTGGCTAAAAATGTACGGATTTCTATCGTCCCTGTTGGGCATCTTTTGTGTATAATATCTCATTATGTTCTTTCACTTACAGGTGCTCACAGATAGAGCCATCTCTAATCTTCTTAGGGTAAATAAGGGGTTTGTAAACTTCATTAATGCAGAAATGGCATTTTTCTTTTCTACTTATAGCCTTGCCATGGAGCCAGTATCTAGTTAGTTAAAAGACTACAAATTATACCATCAGAGAAATGTATAGTAGAAATTGAGGGCTCCAATTATCTTAATAATCAGAAGATCCACTCTCAACCCTAATAAGAGAATGGTGGTGGTTACAGAGGTTGCCCACCTTCTTGCTTTTATGCAGTTGGTCCTTCTTGAGATAAGATTCAGACACTTGTTATCTAACATGGGAGACGGCTAAGAAGCTGCTGAAGCAGTCTGCAATAAGTTAGGTAATAACCACATTCATTTTCAATTAGCACAACAGTGAAAGGAACTTACCAGAGCACATAATCAAGTTAGAAATGAATTCTGAAGACAGATATTTGCCTCCCTTTTAAGTTCCCTTTGTCCACACATCCAGGCACTATAAAAGGCGTCCTGATCCCAAATCCATCACTAGATAGTGACTTCACTTGCTTTCATGTTATTTGATTAGTTTTGCGGTTATCTTTTTCATCTTCTCCTCTGTGGAGCTGTTGATTCCTCTGCCTTTCTGTAGGCCACGGGTTAAAAAAAAAAAAAGTACAATCCAAAACTGGCTCAGAATTCAGAATCTGAGATGTATTATACACTCCTTAGACTCTAAATCTATAGACTAAAAACCCACTTCTCTTTACCCTGATCTGTGTGCTCATAAAATAACCCTGTGGCCAGACTGCAGGGTGGACAGGCAGCATTTATCACAGCATGTTATTAAATAAGTGGAGGCCAGCAAAGAGATGAGGACCGAGGTTATGCGCAGAGGTGGGTATAATCTTGAAGCTAAACCTCAATTTGAATTAACATTCTTTTAGGTGTAGATGGTGAACTGCTGGGGAAAGCATGTAAAATCTGTTTCCCTTGTGTTTTAACTCCATAAAAACTGAACATGGCCCTACCACAAGAGCGAAGTTCAGTATTTTAAAAGGAAATATGCTCTCAAAGGATCAATACACTCTTGAAGTGACCCCTTTTCTTTCTGCATTTCAGAACACCAAAATGCCAATCTATAGACTCCACAAACATGTTCTCTGGATCCTAAAGCAGGGAGGTTAATGGCTTTCTATTTTCTATTCACAGGATATTCGTTATACAGAAAGGAGGCCAGTATTGTGCCCTTCTCATACAGAAAATAATCGCTTCCTCTATGCAACAACCAATATGTGTGTTTCAGAATGGCAAGGAGAAATGCAGGATACACATTACTGCTCCTTATCAAAGGACTGTGAAAAGAGAGCGGTATCAATCATCCCTTACTATAGAAAACAGATATAGGATCCTGAATCAGTCCACCTGTCCTTAATAAGGCCTTATTGAAAGTCAGCTTCTGTCCACAAGGATACATGATTCACTATGCATTTCTTACAACACAGACCTTCAAACAAATATTAGTCTTACTCCCAACAGCAATCAACGGTGGATGGAATCTTGGCTGCTCAACTCAACAGCATTCAGAAAGTTGAAATGCAGGCCTTCCGATGTTCTTCCATCTCACCTATCTGCTCTTTTATGGATATTGGGTTGCTTTTCTGCTCACCTTAGTATTAAGAAGCCTAGAAGAAGAAGTAGAAAGTCAAAGCCCTTTCCTGACTAATTTATCATAGCTTTGTGAGGCCAGATTAGAATGAGAAAAGGAGAAGGGGGTGAGGGAATTAATTTCTTCTGTTCACATGCAAGAGTCTGGAGGAGATCACAGTTGGCTCCTTTTGGATCATATGCTCAGTTGGCCAAGGGACAACACAGATAGGTTGGTCCTACCCTATCCTGTGACTTAAAGGCTAGTATCATGGTACATCATCCTAAACCATAGGAATGCAGAAGAAATGGTTATTGCATAAAAATGGCCTTTCTTACTGCAAATATTCAAGTTCATCCTGGCATACAGGAATGCCAGATATCAGAGCCATTTCACAACAATTTATCATGAAATGAGAACTAAGAGTTTAATTTTCTACTCGACTCTTTTCCAGGGAGTAAAAATAGTTGTCCTTTCTCCAACCACTGTGGACTATGACCATCTTCTTTCTATCAGAGGAGCTAAGAAGAATGCACGGGGTTCTTCTGCATCACTTATTCTGCCTAAATTCCATAAGCACAACCTTAAGATATTCACTGGGCAACGAACTTACCAGTGCAGATGTGGCACTAAAGAAACAAAAGCTCTTCTCGGAGAAGTGCTTGATACGAATGTCCCTCTGCATAAACTAATAATTACTCCAGCCTTCATTAAAGTATTATTTTTCAGAGCTACTAGTTGAGGCTGGTGTAGTTTTGTGATCATGAAAGTGAAAAACTTGAGAGGGTGAGGCAAAGGAATCAGGCCAAGAATCACTTTTCCCACATTTACTCACAGACCTGCTCTAAGCATGGAACACTGAGCTCTGAATCATCAGTAGGTCAGCCCTGGAGTCTCACCTAGAAAATAATTCTCATTCATGTGTCATAGGTAAGGAAACTGAGCTCTAAAGAAACCAATCAGCAGAGTGATTATAATAGCTGTAATCAAAGTTGGGGGTTACAACCTGTGCCCCAAGTCAGGTCCAGCCACCCATCTTCAATAAGCCAACTGAGAGTCAAATTAAAGGTGGAAAGCAGAAAAGAGAGATTTAGCCAATAAGGCCACATTGTGAAAAGGGGCAAAGGGATCGAGAGAACCCCCAAGTTCTGAATGAGATTAAAGTTTAAACAGAGGGTCAATGATTTGTACAGCTAAGCAGTGCCCACGAAGTCACCACAGTCCCCATAAAGGTGTGGCCTGCTCACATCAGTCCATTCTTATCTGGGCTCAGTCACATCTGTAAGTCTGACAAATTGTTAGAAATATGTGAAATCTCTCTCTGGAGAAACACGACTCCCCACCCCTGGCTGGTCCCTTTTCCTTCTCACAGAATGAGATTCCTAGGAAAATTCCTATTTCTTTGGGAATTGTTTCAATAGTCTGATAGTCCATCAGTGACACAAGGTTGCTTTAGAAAACCTTCATTGTTGTCAGCCTGTCACAGAGCTAAGGCAGTTTTCACACAGCAACCTCTGTCTACCCTTTTTTCCTTCTTTTTTCTTTTCTTGTTTCTTTTTTTTTCTTTTCTTTGGTACAATCTTAATAAGTACTCCGGTATAAGACAACTCATAGTGATAAAATGAAAGCTATGATCACAGACAGCTAAAGGATCACAACAGCAACAAAGCCATTTTGTGAAGATAAGAACTGCTCCTGTGTTTTTCGGCAGCTGGCTCTTTGGGGCAATAACAACTGCCACCTTAGTCACTCTCAAGGAAGCCTGCCTAGCTCACTCGGAGGAGTGAGTCTATGGTAACAAGGAAGGAGGACCCTGCAGGGTTCAAGTGACTAAACCCCGATTGCCTCTGCACCCAGTACCCTGAATGTGTTTAAAGTCAAGAGGTCTCTAGTAAGGAGGTCTCTAGTAAGTCAAGAGTCCAAAACCCCATATAATAAAACTCTGAAGGATGGAGAGACCTTTCCTGCTTTTAAGGCATGCTTAGACATTCATCCTTTCTATCAGTGTTTCTCAGGTTAACTGCCAAGAAGAACTTGTGTGTGTGTGTGTGTGTGTGTGTGTGTGTGTGTGTGTGTGTTTTGTGGCTGTCTGAGTCATAATCTGTTAGTGGATGATAATGTCAAAGCTCATACCACAGGTGACTTACAGCATAACTTAGTGCACCCTGCAAAGATTCTTGGCCTTGTTCAATTGGACAAGTCCACTAACCATGCCTTGGAATGTCACTGCTGTCAAATTGCTGACAATTGAGCATGGAAGGTAGAGGGGTATGTATGTGGCTGGCTCTTGGGCCACATAATACCACTTAAAAGGCTTTGTGTCCATGTTCTGGAAAGACCGATATTCTAGCATGGGAGAAAACTCACTGCCTAAAAGGGTCTTAGCAAAGAAATGACCCTTCTGAGAAGAGCAATGCCTTTAGCAATCGAAGAATCCCAGGGCTAAATGGACAGTTTTCTACCAGGCTTCATAGTGTAGACTCACACTTACAATGGAAAAATAGAAAGAAAAAATCATTTAGGCTTTGAGATGTTTCCACAATGTATTTCAGGGAGACAGCTGATTTCAGGCTCAGCTGAGGAGACAATACTTTGCTGCTGATGGGATCATGACCTACTAACCTGAGGGCTATGCAATTGTACAGGAGACTCCCACTGGAGTCTTCCCAGGCTCTGAAGCCCCTTCACCGGCTTCTTGGGGAGAAAGTCCAGTTTGTACCAACAACACATGAACCTGAGCAGGTTCATGGGTGAACATGCCCCTTTTCCTCAGTGGAGATCATTTAGAGCATCTGGACTCACAATCTCGAAGCAGCCTAGCTTACCTCAATCTTCTTTATATCCTGAACTGAGTCAAAGGTCCACTTAAAGATAGATTAAATATCTAAAGCTCAACATGTCCCCCAGGCTGTCCTTGAACTTGTTGCTTAGCTTAACTTTCTAAGGAGATGATAACCTTGAACTTCTGATCCTTCTGCCTCTGCTTTCAGCACACTACAATTACAGCATGAAGCACCAGCGCTGGTTTACACAGTGCTGGGGATTGAACCCAGGGCCTTATGTGTACTTGGCAAGCACTGCCAACTGGGCTACATTCCTGCTCCTGAGGAGAGGGGGTACAATGTTGCCCAGCTGAGAAGTATGGATGAAGAGTGAGGCTCACTCCTGCCAGGTAAAACATGACTAACACTCCCTTTCATTGTCAATACATCCTAGTTTGGAAAGCAAAAACAAACAAACAAAAGCTTCCTGTTTTCCAATTTAAGTCTCCTAAGTCAGCTTAGGAGTCTTGCTTTGTTCTTATAGAGATTCAGGCAAGGAGGAAGTTAGGATGAAATTCTGGTGAGTAGGTCTCCTCTTTAAAGACTACAGTCTCCTCTTTCCCTACTACAAAGTATCAAAAGGCTTTCTTAGCCATTGGTGGGCTTGCTCGGGTATGGAGTTTTCAGTTAACCAGAATAAAACAGCCCCTGCCAGGCTATGTGTGGCACCACGTGAGACACGAGGGGTGCTGTCAGAACAAGATGGATCCCTAGCACCTGCTGCTTCCCTTTGCAAAGATGGAAGATCATCTTGAGTTCTTATTTTTAGCACTCCGATTTCTTCATCACCTGCTAATCAGCCCCTTCAATCAATCAAAGCCTGGAAGACAGCTCCTGTTCTGCAAGAGCAGAACTGAAGAAGCCTGGGTAATATAATCTAAGAGAACCTGGGGGTTCTAGAATCACCACCCCCAACACCTCAACACCAACATACACACACACACACACACACACACACACACACACACACACAAACATACTCTCTCTCTCTCTCACTGATAGCTTCATTTTTACAGTGTCTTGGATAGCTCCTTGGACACCCATATTAATTAGGCTCATCCCAGGATTATCCTTTTCTTTCCTCTGGAGACAGATGTGTGTTTGTGTTTGTGTGTGTGTGTGTGTGTATAAAGAATGCCTCTATAGCTTCCCCTCATTTGCTTCAGATCCTGAGTAGAGAAGAATGCTTTGTTCAATGCTGATAAGCACACCTGAAGTGGCCTCAGAATTGCATCCAGGAAACAATAATTCAGACTATGATTTAGGATGCTTCCTCCCTCTGTCACTGTCACCAAGGCCTGAGGGAAAGCAATCTATGTTCTCATTGACCTCTGAGGTGCCTGCTAGAGGTGTCAGTTACTTCCCTTAACTATTCCTTACTGTTTGCTTTCCAAGCTCCTATCTCCCAGGGAAGCAGTTTCTGGACCACCTTTTCATCATCACTCAAAGGTGAGAGGCGATGTGGGCCACAGTGTTCTCACTGGAGTCATCATGATACTTGTCTGATGCCAGGACTCTTTCTGGCTCTATTATCTTTGTTCAGGGAATAAGGGAAACATCCTGTGATTTATAATCTATCCTTTGCTGTGAAGGGGGAAGCCTTTTAAATAACTATGCTCCTATTTTCTTACTTTCAATTGTTAAAAAAGGATGGTTCAACTTTCTTTATGAAAAAGAACCAACATATTTCAGAGACAGCTATATATGGTTTAACTTATAATTACCAGAAAACTCAATGGCTTTAATGAGAGACAGGGAATAGTTTTGGAATAGACTAATGTGGAAATACAATTTGTGACATGGATGCATATGTCATCCATAAGTCACATCATTATCTTAAATATCAGAGATTCTCTTATAAACCCTTAGGATGCCAAACAGCTCTCCTGTTTGGTTTAAAAAATTATTACAAGAATTGTATAGATTCTAAATTACAGTTTCCTCCATCCCAAGGAGGAAAAACAAAACAGAGGCTGACCATTCAAACACACAGCTTTTCATGTGTGGCTCCTGAAAGGAACAATTAGCTCACTTACTGGTCCTTGCTTTGGAGAGGCACTAGTGAGTGTTATGTCTTGGTTTTATATAAAGTTGTCATATTTTAACCAGCCTGGCAAGGATGAACTATTTAAAGAAAGATATTTATATCCTTTCTTTTGGCTATGTGGCTACTGAAATAACAGACCCTGAAAAACTGAAATTCCTCAGGAACCTCATTCTTGGAGAAGGAAAGGCAGATGCCCTAGAGTAGGCCAGAGGAGTAACTTTCTCAATGGGAGAAAGATTTATAGCTTGTCAGACCATCTTGCAGGAGAAACTGGAGCAAGAGAATAATGGGCATTCAGGGACTAGCCTTGATCAGGAGGACCTCTTGGTTATGCAAAGCTCTTGCCTTCTGTTTAAACCATACTTTCACATTAGGATACCCAGTCTAAGGAAGACCTGGGGGCAGTGTAGATCTCAGTCTCCTTCTTCTCAATCAATGTAGCTATACTGAGAAAACATCTACGTAAAAATTTACTATGGATTTAGCTCTTTCAATTGACTGATTGAGGATAGGTTATGGAGTTCCCAGAATACATACTGTAACTCAAAATTTAGAACCAATACAGAGTCTGACTTTAATGGCTTCCCAAATTGGAAAGATTCACAAACCTCCCAAATTCCAGTTCTAGGGGATCTGACACCCTGTTCTGACGTCCACAGGCACCAACATGCACATGCACACACATACACACACATACATACATCCAAACTGGCAAAACACACATATAAAATAAAATAAATAAAGCTAAAAACATCCAAAACATGTTAATGTTCTGGCACAGGATGAGCTCACTGTCAAACAATCAAGAGGTCTGAGGTCACGTGTACACTATTTATTGTCCTTTGCAAGCTCTTGTTTTTATCTACACGCAACTGTAGCATTGGAGTTGGGAGTACAGGTTACTATTTTTAAAATACTCCCAAAGTTTGCTTCTGGAGGTGAAGTCAATATCAAAGACTGAAAGTACAGGAAACAAAGAAAAATAGGAAACACTTCAATTTGGGCGCAGGGTGGGCTTATGAAATTTCTTTCTCTTGACCTTGGGAAATCTCTATCCTTGTTCCATAAAGGACTATTTTAGAAAACCTTTTCTAGGAATAGCGATAGGAAGAAATGAAGGTTTCCACACTAAAAGCCAACAAGTTCTCAGCCAGCAAGGAGGCTTCAGATGATAAAGACTATTTAAAACGTTAGAAGAGACACAAAAGGCTGTCCTACACATCACTAATCTCTCAGGAAATTCAACTCAGAACTCATAAACTCATAACATACTCCTTAGAATGGCTGGTAGAAATACAAAACAAATGTTTCAAAAATTATTTTCTCTCTGTTTATTTATTTATTTTAGAAATCATGCAAAGATGGGGAGAAATTTGAATACTTTTACATTATTTGTAGGATTGAAAAATGGTACAGCCGCTGTGGAAAACAAGATGGTTCCCCAAATCTTAGAATTAACATATGACTCAGCTAATTCACTTCTGGGCATATGCCTAAAATAACTGAAATCAGGGACTAGATCAGATATTTGCTCACCCATATTCAACACTGCTATCATCATGATAGCTACTGTGCAGAGGAAACCAGTGTCACCAACCAACTATTAGATAAAAGAAACATGGTCTGTGTGCACAGTGGAGCATCATTCCACCCTGAGTGGGAAGGAAATTCTGATCTATGACACGTGGATGAACCTGGGAGACAGCAGGCCAAACCAAACAAAGCACAAACCCGGAAGACACACAGTGTTATTTCCCACTCTTATCCAGAGCAGTCAAATTCACACAGATAGAAAACAGAATAGTGGTTACCAGAGAGTCTGGGATAAACAATAGTTCCACTCAGCATTTCAAGTTTTCAAGATGAGAGGAATTATGGATGGTGGTATAACAGGAATTACTCAAGGATTCCTTCCCTTTCATCATACAGTCTGAGTGTATACCATGCCACTAAACCACACACCTTGATGGGCCTAACAATTTTATGTTTTATATATATATATAATTATAATATGGTTTAAAAATTTTTAAAAAAATATATTGATTACATTGCTAATTAGAACCGCAATCTTGAACAGACTGTTTATTTCAAGACAGCATTGTGAACTGTATGAGGCTTGAAATTACCTAGTATGGATTTTTGGTAAGCGACATGCCATGTTATTTCAAGCATAGCTTGAAATAGGAGAGCGGCATTTGGCTGCAGGTCTCACCAGTGGGCAGAGTGAGAGCTGTGGTAGGGGGTGCAGGCGAGTTGTGGGGGTGTTGCTTCCCTCCAAAACAAAACAAAGCAACCCCGAGAGTTCCACCGTCAATAAATCTAAAGCACAAAAATAGGTTTCAAGGAGTTTGTAGCATTTACCTGTGGGGCTAAATAGGCTCCTGTTACCTGGTAACCAAACTAAAGAAAGTGAAAGATAACATGAGGGGCCTCCTCATCAAGGTCTTAGTGCTGGGCAAGCACCTTTCAGCCCTCCCACTGGCTGTGCCCCTGCTTCTCCTCTCCTTCTCCTTGCTTCACTAACTTAACTCCAGTTTGGTTAAGGGAGATGCCCATTAGTCCATATTCTTCATAGAAAGCTACTCCTATCTGGACTAGACTGATCTAAGCCACTGGTAAGGATAGTCATACAACACTCACTATTACAACATCGTACTAGTCAGAAGTGGTCACTGACCTACTCAGTTGGCAAGGAGACAGATATGAAAGAGTGTCTGTCCAGCAGGACAAACACTGAGGAAGATATAAAAATGATTTTTTTCTCCATTTGGGATTTGAGTCAGGAGTCTATACCACTGTAGTTTTTAATATGGTTTAAAAGTTAAAAATACCATGAAAAGGGCTAGCCTTGAACAAGAAGTCCACCAAGGAAAAATGCATTTAGGACAGGGATGAATTCTTTTAATAAAATTACTGATTTTTAAGTTTTAACAATTTCATGCATGCATGCGCTCATACACATACACACATACAGAATGTATTGTGAACATATTCTCCCCAGTTCCTTCTTTGAGCCCTTTCCTACTCCTGCTGACCTTCTTCTTGATAAATTATATTCTTAATGATTATGTGTAAATGTAACCAACCATAAGCCATCCTACTCTTGTACCTGAGCTTTTTAAATATAGATTTTTGCAATGACCTAACGAAAAAAAAAAAAAAAACCATCCTAGTTAATTGATTCAGAAAACTGCAATTACCCCAAGTTCCCTTAAACAACAACAACAACAACAGAGAAGTCTTTTAACTAATGACACTTAAATGTTATCTATAACACTTAGGAGAGGCAGAGGAGACAAGAGAGAAAAAGTGCTTTGGCAAGAACCAGAGGAAGAAGATATTATTATCAACAGCAAGATATGATAAACAGAGAAGCCCAGAGCCACTTCCAGACCTTGAAGTGACAAGGGCAGCAGGACAGACTTGTAGGACACATAAACAAGCCCTCAAGGGCTGCACAGGGGAATTCATAAAAGACATTGACCTTGTTCAGACTTGTTACATAAGGACTTGGGACATAGACAAATAGTAAAGGTAAAAGCCAGCAGGGAAAGAGGAAAGGTTTGGAGACACTCAAGTAGCCACAAGCTGGAGGAATCAGATCTCCTGTCAAAGCAATGAGATTCTCCTGTGATTTAGGCCTCTGTCTGGATTTCCTTTTGAACACTAGTTACCAGAGTGATAACTTCCAAGGGAAGTGGAAGAAACTTCTTCGCCTTTTCACTTAGGTGGTGAGTCAGATGATATCGTAAAAGCCTTCACTACACATTGAAAAGGCACGAAAAGCTAAAGTCAAATGAACAAAACCACCACTTTCAGTTTAAATTTCTTCTTCAAGACAGGGTTTCTCTGTGTAGCCTTGGCTGTCCTGGACCCGCTTTGTATACCAGGCTGGCCTGGAACTCACAGAGATCAGACAGCCTCTGCCTCCCTGAGTGCTGGGATTACAGGCATGCATCACCATGCCCAGATAGTTTAAATTTCTTAACCAGAGTCTGTGTACAGTTAAATTTAGGAAGAAATACGAGGAATATTTTAGTTGAGCAGGGTACCACAGGCTGGTCCTGTGAGGCTAAGATTAGAGGATCACAATTTCAAGGTTAGCCTGGACTACATAGCAAGTTAATGTCTCAAACAAATGAACAAACAAACATGACTAAACAGACAAGTTTTATTTTAAGTCAAAATTATCTTATCATTGGAATAGGTGCTGTCTTTAATAAATCTGTACACCTAAAGAAGCTAAGAAAAAAGGAGGACTCTGTGTAAGATGTTCAATCATCATTCAGAAAGGCAAACAGGACAGACATTGGAAGATGGAAAAAAAAAAAAGAAACAAGGCCTACCACAGAGGGCCTCTGAAAGACTCTACTCAGCAGGGTATTAAAGCAGATGCTGAGACTCAGAGCCAAACATTGGGCAGAGAACAGGGAATCCTATGAAAGAAGGGGGAGATAGAAAGACCTGAAGGACACTAGAGCTCCACAAGGAGAGCAACGGAACCAAAAAATCTGGGCACAGGGTCTTTTCTGAGATTGATACTCCAACCAAGGACTATTCATGGAGATAACCTAAAACCCCTACACAGATGTAGCCCATGGCAGCTCAGTCTCCAAATGGGCACCCTAGTAAGGGGAACAGGGACTATCTCTGACATGAACTCTGTGGCTGGCTCTTTGATCACCTCCCTCCAAGGGAGCGGCAGCCTTACCAGGCCATAGAGGAAGACAATGCAGCCAGTCCTGATGAGACCTGATAAGCTAGGATCAGATGGAAGTGGGGGAGGACCTCCCCCATCAGTGAACTTGGTGAGGGGCATGGGAGGAGAAGAGGGAGGGTACGATTAGGAGGGGATGAGGGAGGGGGCTACAGCTGGGATACAAAGTGAATAAACTGTAAAATAATAATAATAATAATAATAATAATAATAATAATAATAATAATAAAACGAGCTAGTCATGGCAACTCATGCTTTGGGATGCTGAGGCATGAGGATCAGCAGTTCAAAAGAAGCTTCAGTTACATAATAAATTTAAGGGGCTGCTTAGGCAACCTGAGACCCTGTCATAAAAAAGATCAAGCAAACACATATCTATATGTGTATTTTAATGATATAATATAAAGGATAATTAATTACCTTGGCATAACTTTTCACTTGCAAGCTATATACTGATATAATTATAAAAAAATAGCTCGCTCTATCTATCCTGGTTTTGTATCTGTATACATATAATGACTATCTGACAGAAACATATAAAAACCACATATTATTGGAAGCTCCAGGCATAAGAGTTAAAAGAAGAACCTCAAGTCTACCACCTAGAGTCCCATCTTCCTGTGTCAAGCATCTGCCCATGTTGTCTTACGCTGCTTTCAAAGAGACCAGCTTGTCAGGCATTCAAATGTGCTCCAATTGACAGCTTTCCATTGCACCGACAGCTCTCATTTTCAGTATGGTAGATCACAGCCCATTTCTGACAATCAGCCAACATAACAAAATGCTGATTCCAACGCGGGATGCTTTCTCAAACACATTTTTCCCCTCAGCAACACTCAGAGCTCAGGGGTTTTAAGAGTTCTTCAACTAAAGATTTCACAGCAGAGAAGCCCAGTGTGGGAGATAAACAACACAAAGACAATATCATCTCCCATGTAGGAGGGCAGTATGGCGGTGGTTACCCTCAAATATTGGTAGGTATTTGGGTAAGAACATCTATTACTCTATATTGATAGTAACAATAGAGGGTTTTGTAGGGAATTCAGCAGACCCACAGAGAAACAGTCAGACCTACCACTAAGTCTCCATTCCTGAGAATTCTGCATGCTGTTATTTTCATCCACCTTCCTCACATCTCATGCTGTGATTAAACCTAACCTGTTGATGGTAAACCTTTTGTTATGTCTCACTAATTCATGTAGGTGTAGTGTGTTCATCAAAATGTCAGCAAATTAAAAACAAAACAAAACAAAACAAAACAGAGGTCACAACCTAATGAAGAAAAATCTGAGCATTCTACAACACAAGCATTTTCCAGTGGCTGAGCTTCCATGGAGTAATTATTGCATTTCTCCCTGAGATTACTGATTACATCACACAAAGAAACTAAGAGAGAGCTGTTTTATCTTCCCTATCTATCTGTGGTTCTTGTGCAAACTTATACTTGTTACCATGAAAAATGGCAAATTTGCCATGTGATCGAAATGTTAACAAGGTAACTGTCAGAGAGATGGATCTCTGACTGTCACTGCAAGCCAGAACATGAGGATACATTGATATTTCTCAATACAGCCTCTGCTTCCCCAACGTTCACTAACAACATTTCCATGGTGAGGGTAATAAATCACCCGGAAATAACAAGCCGTGCAGGATCTCTGGGATATGATAGATTTGTCTTAACGGTGCTATCTGCAAGGGAGAAAACCATTGATGATGATCTAAAGAAAGCCCTAATCAATTGCCGTTTGCCATAATGGGGAAGATGAAGCAAGGATTGGAAGGTGTAATGGTGTGACGTCAGCTATGACAAAATTAAACCACCTAAAAAAAACACAGTATGAAACAAACCACAAATTCAGGGTGAACTAGATAGAAAATAGAGTTAATAACATAGTCCAAGCCCAGTATTTACATTAGGCATTGACAGTGGCAGGCATATCACTTCGGCTGCTGGGCTCATAAATAGAAAGTAGATTGTTCATGCTACGACATGAGAGAGGACTCAGGCCCTGGTTTAATAGACTTACTCCAGGATTTTCTGTTTTGTTTTGTTTTGTTTTTGTTGCTGTTGCTAATTGTTTTATGTCTGTTTGCTTGCTTTTGAAAGGACATTTGGGCTGCAATATACCAAGTCTTTAATTTAGTCTCTTGAAAAGAAAAAATTCAATGGTTTAACGAATGAAGTAATTTTTCCTCACAGCAAGGTAGCAAAGTCCTTTACCCAAGGGAACAATGAGAGGAGGAGACAGTAATAGAAACACACACACACACACACACACACACACACACACACACACTCAAATAAAAGAAAAGAGACTTCTGGAAGACAGTCCTAGTCAATCGCCCTGACAAGGACATGTGACTCACCTGCCGAGGCCTCTGTGCACGTGTTCACACAAGCTCTTAGATGCAGTAGCACATGGAGCCACCTTAATCTCCAGCTTCCTTAATCTCCCTCTGCTTACTATTTGGCCAGTAGTCCTGTCTCTATTATTGCCAGGATATTAGAAATCCTTTATGTCCCCAGGTCCTTGAGGTTGCTTTTCTCTCTGTCAGAGATCTCTGTGTTCTATTCCTCTAGCTTAAATCATTCTGGAAGAGTCTTCACCATCCATTTGTTTTACACAGCCTCCAGGCTGCCTCTTTTTTTCAGGGCAGAAAGAACCATGTCTGTCTGGCTCAATCTTGCTTCTAAACTTCATGCACATTCTCCGTTACAGAGCAGCAGTTCCAATTACATTGAGCTCAGGTTCTCGGAGGTTGGACTACCTTGCTTTGAATCACAGTGGTAGGACTTATTAGCTATTTTATCTATGCACCTCAGGTTGCTCATCCATCAGATGGAGAGAACAGCAATGGTTATGAATGACAGTACCGGGAAGACTAAATGAGCTTACCAAAGCAAAGAGATTTGGGTGAGAAAAAGCAACAGGGAGTCATCAAAATCCATTAGCTATTGCTGTTACAGAGGCGAGAACAAAAGCAATTATGGCATGTTTATGTGAATGCTAGGTCAGTGAGCATCTTCAGGCCTGGCCTTTATTTAAACATTTGGTACAATGACACTATGATCGAGTTAGTTTCAGTCTCACACTAAGGTGGCAGGCATGGGTACAGTATAGAAACAGTGACAGAGCTCAGACACTCCAACAGTACTTCAAATGAAAGAAAAGCATGGACTCATGGATCTAGTGCCTACAAACAAAAGATGTTTTTGATGCACAAATATTTGTCATTGGTAGTGGTGTTATTATACATTTCATGTCCAATTTACAAAAATGTATCTCTTTATCTGCCCTAAAATCATGTGGTTAAGTGATTCCAGGGCCATAGGCAGGTAGAAATAATGAAACAAACACATAGGAACAGAGACATTTGCTTCTAGAGAGGCTGGTCCCAACCTACCTCAAGCTGTCGACCATAAGCATGATCAATAAGTTTAGGTAAGTTTTTTAATTAAAAAAAAAAAAACCCTCAGAGCTACTGAGATGGTTATGTGGGGAAAAAAAAGGGTTTGTTGCACAAGCGTGTAGATTTGAGTTTAAATCCTCAGCACACACACATGCCTGTAGTGTCAGGGGTAGACACGGGGATTAGAGACAGGAGGATATTTGGGTCTTGCTGTCTGCCAGCCTAGCTTTAGGTTTAGTGAGTGTGATGGCTTATGTAGGTATGGGCCCCATAGACCAATGTGTTTGGATTCTTGAACCATGGTTATTGGGCAATATGGCCTTGCTGGAAGCAGTAGGTCACTGTCGGCAGGCTTTGAGGTCTCCTAGTCTCAGGCTACACACAGTCCCCTGCTGCTGCCCGGATGGAGATGTAGAACCTTTGGCTCCTTCTGCCGCATGTCTGCTTGCACAACACCATTCTTCTCACCCTGAAGATAGTGGACTAAACACCTGAAACTATAAGCCAGCCCCAATCATAGGTTTTTCTTTATAAGAGTTGCTGTGGTTATGATGTCTCTCCACGGCGACAGAACCCTTACTAAGT
>NW_026585742.1:1878887-1973679 GCF_907164565.1 Psammomys obesus
ACTTATTTCAGTACTTATCCATCCATTGACTAGAACTTTGAAATAAGAATATTCTTTAAGAGACATTAAATTGTCAAAGCACTAATTCAATAAAAGTCAATTTAAAAAATAATTAATTCGATAAAAGTCAATTTTCAAGATAACTAATTCAATAAAAGTCTATTTTAAAAGAGACATTAAGTAAAAGACAAATGGACAATAGTTCATCGGTGAATGTCATTTCCAACAGGCATAGGGTAAGAAATGGGTCCCAGACCCGCAGCTGAGCTTTTGCTTCCCATGCTCAAGACTCCATGACCAATCCCTAGCCCCTTAAATATAGCATCAAATACCCCAAAGAGGGTCACAGTGTCCCTCTCAGGAGGTAGTTTTTAGCTATGGGGCACAACACGTACTCTGGGAGGTGACGGAAACTGAGGCTCCTAGAGGATAATGTGCATGGGTATAAGTGTTAGCATATAATTGTCAAATTAAAAATTCCAGAGAAGACTTCCCAAGACCAGTCTGTAAAGCCATATAGTCCACAAGATAAAACTGAAACTCCAACTTACCCTTACTTTCTTTGTACAAACTATTTTTTTCCAGAGATGAATACATAAAATCAAGTAAGACAGAGCCAGGAAAGAACAGGTTAAAAATAAAGATAGGATATTAGACTTTGCAAGATCAGTGCTTAGCTATTGTCTACACTAAGGACATCCCACAAATACATAATTGCATGAATAATTAAAGTTAAAATAATAAGATAAAGGAAAATATGTCCCCTATAATTTCTGAATTGATAATAATGACCAGTTTTTGCTGCCTGCTACAAATAAATATGGCAACTTTTCTGTTACTAAGAGCAACCCAGGATAAAAAGATGACCACTGAGCATCAGGTACTTTGAAACTCTTCTGCGGAAGAAGTGCTATGTCTACCTTCTTTTTTCACAGCCACAGTATTTTTTCTCAGCTTTAAAGTGACAGATGTAAGCTGATCATCCTGTGCACCACTTGAGTTAAACAGTTCTGACTCCCAAGCAGAGGCTGCTCACAATTGCCATCTTCTAAAGGCCAGCACTCAATATAAAATCATTGCTGGTAAATTGCAAAATGATTGAACAAGTCTTATATACATTCGGGGCTCCTTGCTTATTTTGTTATCCACACAAGTAGGATATGAACATTGATGTGTTGGAGCTATAGAAGACAAAATGTAGGAAACAATTTATCTATCAATGTTTGTGAAAGAATGAAGCTAGCATAGTTCATAAAATCATTGAAATAGACTATTGAAATGTCGACATCCAAGCATTCAATTAGGTAGATATAAGGGACAAACTACTACTGATTCAGTTCAGAAACAAATTAATAGGAAAAGGGATCATTACCATATAATTTTCACCAATAACACGAGCGTCAGTAAGTGAGTTTTAAGAAACCTCTGAGATGGTACCCACCAGAGAAATGCAGAGAAATGCAATGGAATCTAGTTTCCTTGCCCTTACATTGTCTCAGTCAGGGAGATAACTCACATGTTCACAACACAAACTGACTATTGGAAAGACTTACAAGCAGAGTAGGTCGATGGCCAGAGAGGGGGCCCCCTTCTAATGGCTTCAGAGTACACCAAGATGTGCAGAGACACTAACCCTGCTGGCAGGAAATAGGCAGGTGCACTGTCTGGCAAGAGGCCCCTTCCTCCAAATGTGTGACATCCAACTTTCTGGTTCATGGACCAAGTTGTCATGTATTAACCCAGGTTGTCCTGTTGTCACTGAACAAATAAGGCACAACTTATAGCATCAGATATACAAGCCTAAATGTGGTGTTTAGTTTCCCAAATCAATAGCATAGCAAGAAAGAGGTTAAAAATAGAATTAACTTGAGTTATGATGGCTTTGCAGGGGACACGGAGGAGCAAAGGAAAATATAAATTAGTCTTTTGTGTCTAACTTCTATTCTTTCCAAATTTGAAGGCTGCTTGCTGATTTCGGGATCCCATATAAGTAGGATATGAACACTGATGTGTTGGAACTATTTTGTACTTGCTCACAAAAGCTGTCTGTATAATTTCAGAAAAATCTAAAAGCTGTTTAAAATCATCATTAAATGAATTGTGTAACTTATAATTTAATAGTTACTAGAAGTAAGGCTAAAAACTTATTCAGAAGTCCTTTGTCCTAATTGTTTCATGATACGTTATTCTTACCTGTGCTACTGGGTAGATAGGTTTATTGGATCGGTGTGTTGAAAGAGACGTAAGGTAACATAGCATTTGGCCACATTTTCCCAACTCCCTGTCTGTAGCATGAAATTAGGTGTTGTAAGGTATTTGATCATACTGTGAATCTCAAGATTATGTTATTTACCGGGAAAACCTGTTTTTAGTTGTGGTGTGGCTCAGCTCTAGCACACACCTTTAAATAAAGAACTTTCTGCTTAAATAAAGTCAACCATAAGTGAAGAGAAAGAGCATGCAACAAGTTGACAGGAAGTGAACATAGGAATATTAAGAAAAAAAACAGAGAGTAAGAAGAGGACAGATAGAAAGACACACAGAAGTAGAAGGGAAGGTTATTTGGTTTGAGGAGTCTTGTTTGAGATGGTGTGGGAAAGGGAGAGATTCCTTCTGGGCAGTTGGCTGAAGAGGAAGGTCAGCTGGGTGATTTTTTTTAGCCTCTGTGAGCTAGCAGGCTTTCACCCCAGCATCTGGCTCCTGAGTCTATTTGTGAAATTGAACAATTGATATTTTGTTAAAAACAACAGTATTGTAAGTCAGAATATAATTCATGTGACAGAATTGATAATCATAACCCATTTATTACTTTCTTGATTATCTAGGCTTACGAAACAATATCACACATTAAATTTAAAAGCCCACTGTGCTTGTAGTTGTCACAGTGTGCCTAGCACAGAAACTGAGAAAATATCCTTTAGTATTCTAAAGGAATTACTCATCAGAAGAGTCACTTACGCTCTGACAAATGAGTTCGGTTTGGTAATGAATTTTCTGTCATTTCTCTTTTGTCTTGCTTGTCACATAAACAAAGCTATCAACAAACATTCATATCTCAAGCATACTTGTTTGTCACTGATGAGGAAAAAGGTCTAATTAGATAGCAACTAAGTGTTCAATTCTATCTGTGTTTCTCAGATCATGGTACATTATGACCAGATTGACCATAAATAGAGAAATGAAACATCAACAAAGAGTACTGTATGAAAATCAAATTGGCTTTATGAAATTTACTGAAAGATGAATATATGTATTATGATTATATATAAATTGTGTGATACACATACTTTTTCATAAGAAAAATTTACGATAAAGTTGTATGTATGGGCATGTTGGTGCAGGTATACCAACACCCATACACACACGCCCACACACCCACGCATATACAATGTTTAGCAGCATTACCTGCATACCTTTAGCTACAAATATAACAAAAAAAATCATGATCACACAGACTTCATTATCATTGAAAGCAGAAATCAAGTTCAACAAAGTCATTTTACGTTGCTAACGCTGCTTGACTTTGTTTTGACTAAGCTACCGAAGTCTCCTGAGAAAGTGCTAAGTCTGAGTTCTCATCCCACTATGTTGAAAAAGGACACTGGAGTTGTCCTATGGGATGCTAGTTAGATTCCCACTTCAACAAGAGGATGGGAAAGTCAACACCTCTCAGACTGTCAGTGGACAACTGAGACGTAGCTATAGGAACCAATTGATAATACTGAACTTTTAAGTGGAGGTAGATGAAATTTTGGGGCAGCTCTGCGTTAGTTCTGGTTCACAGTGATACTAAAAGTTTCTGCTTAACATTTGATTATATTCAAAAAGTTTAGGACAAAAAGGAAAATACAATAGAGGCCGTAAGAGCTAAATATTCCTGTGGTTGTATTTTTCAGACAATTAAACATATTTCAGCAAAACATAATTAGAGCCAAACAGAAGTAGAATTTTGAAACAGACTTGCTAATTTTATTTTGACATTTCTAAGAAAAGAAAATGTCAGACACCCCTCCCTCTCTGTCTTTCTCTCCCTACTCTTACGCCCCATGAGAAAGCTCCCCAGTTGGCCATTAGAATTACTTGGAAGCTCTCCAAGTGTATTCAGTTAAGACACTCACAAGAGGACAGAGGCTCCACAGTGGGCTCAGCCACTCGCCTCTCAGCTTCCTTATGCCTTGATGTAATTTCGAACATGGCTAACGTACCTACTTATCACTGAGAGGTTCTGGGAGTGGGGAAGGACCACATGCCCTCCCTGCTCGAGAAACTAGGATAGAATGACCTCAGGAAGAAAAATACCCACTAAGATGGTCCCAAAGAACTGTTAGAAAGTACATGATACTTGTGCCTTTGGTTTTTTTCCAACTATTGACATCTGTGGCTTGGTTCCCACTGGGCAACTCTGATACCCACAGCTGAGTCAGGAGGCTATCAGGGGCAGCCTGTTGGATTTGGGCTTTGTAGTGACTGTGCTGTTTGATCATGGTACTTCAAGATCTAGCCTCTTGTCCTGTATGTTTCCAGCAAAGTTTTGTTACTTTGAACCCTGATTTATGTTTTTCACTCCTTGGTTCCTGAAATTCATATGCCTGAGGTCTCACCAACAGGTATGTTTTTCTTTGACTCCTCTTCATGGGAGCCTGGAGGCATATACAAAGAACATGAGCATTGCTTTCATTTAAAAAAGAAAAAAAAGGCACCTTTCTACTGGGAATTGCAGGTACCTGCCAACTTAGAATCCCTTGGGATTTCTAAGAACTCACCATAGCAGCAGGGAGGTAGACCCTGGTCAAGAGGACATTTGTAACTTTCAGAACTCACATCCTAAAAGAAGCCTGTAAGGATAGGAAAGTCGTGGCATCAAGGGCAAAAACCTACATGGGGGAAGCAAGTCCACTGAGCAAGCTCCAGCTACGATTTCTGTTCTGGCATCGCAGAGCGTCCAGTGCTTCTGTGGTTGCACATGACATCCCCAAGCAAATGAAGATGCCACCAGAGCAGAGGCCTCGTGTCCTATCATGTGTGTGCCATGGTGATTTGGAAATACAAACTCCCCTAAGTGGCCATTTGGGAAAATTTAAAAAGATGTAAAAAAAAAACAAAAAAGGCAATGTCCATTCTCAGCATAGGACAACACCCCTCTCAGTAACTGGGATTATTAATCAACTCTCCTCACAGGCTTGGGAGACAGCATTGGGATGTCCATCTGAGGTATCTGAAAAGAAAAGATGTATGTACTGGAAAACTTGAATACCTGTCAGAAAATGTACTACAGGCTTTCCAGAGTGGGAGGCATTTTTGGCCTCTGACCCAAAGTGATTTATATTCCACCTGAGCTCAGAGATATAAGTGGCAAACCTAGGAAACAACCCCTAGCCAGAAGCCAAGGCTGGGTGAAAGGGAGTCAGGGAATAAAAGACAAGAAAGAAAAAGGAACTAAGGAAAACACTGATCGAAGATGCTACGAGCATAAATGAAGGCCCCAGGGACGAAACCCATCCACTCTCCACCCTCACCCAGTACCATGGGTTCTGAGGATGACCCCTTACTGCTGGTCTCCAGAAAAGCCAGGAAAGCAGAGAGTGATCTCTGGCTCCAGACACTGTCTAGCTTCCCACTCTGTGCCCCGGACTCTGAAAATTGGCTTCAGGGAAGAACTCCCATTTGCAGCCACAGGAAGAACACGCTCTCAATGGCAGATACGAGATTGAGAGTGAGTTGCAGGATGCAGCCTTCCCTTTTAAATACCCCTTTATTAATACTCCTCAGGCCTGCTGGTAATGAGAAGGTACAAAATATGGCCCCCTTTGGCTGCCACGGACAGAAAGCCCAAAGAAAACCTGTATGTCATGGTGTCCTATTATAATAACAGATTAAAAGGTCACAAACAGGCTACTAATTAGCAGCCGTAAAGTCTGGAGGCTGCAGATTGCTCATCTTCATATCTGGGCAGTCAAACTTCCCCATGTGCAGGTACGCTAGGCAGAAAACACCAGGGGCGCATGCCCAGGGAGGGGTCAGCTGGCAGGAGCCAGCCAGGGGGCTGGAGTTTGCAGTAGAAGCTGCATTCTCCCAAGCATGCAAAGGCATTCAGGTGATTGCCCAAGAATTAAACCACAAGCAGCCTAAAGGCAGACGAGTGCCTCCCAACTCAGAGAGGGACAGCAGAGACCTTAGAGACATCTGATTGATCGTCTGAGAGTCCCTCTCCCTGCCGTGAATTCTGCTCATGGTCTCTCCCAGGATTTTATGCAGAAGGCTACTTCTTGGAAATGAGATGGTTTATTAGCATGCAGGGGCCAAAGTTTAGCCTGAAGGAGAGATACCCTCATCAATAAAATCTTTTTTGATTAAATTCTGTCTTTCTTCTTGGGTCTGCTCAAAGCATGGAAAATAAGCCGGGTGTGCTCTCTAACTTTTATCCCCAATTTGCTCCCTGAGGATTTCAAGGATTCTATTGCCATGAGGGAAATCTCTAAGAAGAAAGAAAGGAGTGTTCTTTCATTCACAAGTTTCCTGTTGATAAGTTTACACCTAGTAATTCAGACTTGGAAACTCTACCCAAGATATCTATTGGGTATCCTAAAGTTACTAATCTATTATTTTTAAATTCTCACACATGGTGCATATCAAGAGGCTCCTTTACAAAAGAACTTGAGCTTTTTTAGTAAGGAGGAAAGTGTGTCTGTCTTACATGTGCATCTGAAGTTGAGTTAATGTGTTTGAGCCTTTCAGCTTGTAGAACTGTCAAAGGCTGCATTGAAAGCACTGCAACGTTATAAGAAAATTGCACAATAATCACCATTATACTCACTTTATTCCCAATTTCACAATGATATCTGTGCATTAATTACTGGTCAATATTCCTTTCACTGTACAGTAAAATATCTGAGTTAAAAAAATCAAGGTGTGTGTGTGTTTGTGTGTGTATGTTTGCAGCTCTCAGGGACTGAACCTAGGACTTCGTGCTTACTGGCCAAATAATCTACTCAAAGTAGATAAGACCTTTATAAAATTTTTTATCTCTGTTTCCATGTGTGTTTGTGCACGCACACACGTGTGTAAGCAAGGGCGCAGTGTATGAGCACACACACATATGTGAAAGATAGAAGGATGTGAATGCTCTGTCCTATCACTCTCCGCCTTAGTCCCTTGAGAAGACAGGGCTTTTCAAGGAGGCTGGAGATTATAATTTTTCAGCTGGACTGGTGGCCAGCAGTCGCTTGTGATCACTGTCTCCATTCCACAGTGCTAGTGTTATAGACACTCATGGCACACCCCTCCCTAAGCGAGTTCTGCGGACTTGAACTCATTAGAAGAGAGACATCTTCGCATGAAAAAGTGTGTGTCCTCTCACTGTGGGAATGTGTAAAAGACACTGTATTGAATTTTTTTTTTCAGAGGGCTTATTAGTTCTTGCTTAAATTATCCATCTTTTTCATGTGAAAACTTTGATTAGAATCTCAGGCAAAGCTTTAGTCTTTCAATGAGGAGATTATTAAAAAATAATTAATATCTAAATGGTTCTCAAAACACCACATTATGGCTAATTGGAACCACAATCACAGGGCACCAAGATGCAGATGATATTAAATGTCAGGGAGCCAGGCCTGATCTGTCAGTTTCTTCATTATTTCTAAGCAGAGAATTAACTTCAGGGAGAAGGTTAAGCTCCTGGAGGTCTCCCATCCCAACCTCTGTCAAAGCATATGATTTTCTTTTTGGGTCACTACGGACTCCTTGGAGGGAATCACATGGATTCTCTCTGGGTTTCCATAGCTTGTTCTTCACATCTGCTGCAATTGGATAGTCATAAACAGAATTCTGAGCCATACTCTAGGTAGGCATCTTTTTCAGAATCTAATCGTTGGCACAGAAAGTGGTGTCCCAGAATCCTTCTGTTTCCTAACCCACAGGACAGGGTTAAAAAGACTGGGTTTGGATTTCTGGAAACCCAGTGCTACATCCATCCACTTCCTGTGAAGGTCTGAAGTTCACCCTTTCAGTTCCTGTCACAAAATGTTTATGCTAATTCTTATGTCAAGTGGGGACAAATTCAACCAGTCTATCATTACTTTAAAATTAGTCAAACATGTTTGTGCACTTTAGGAGTCTAAATGAGAGTTCTCAAGTATGGTCTCCTAAATACTATTACTGCAGGAGTTCTGTGAAAGAAAGAGTGAATGGATAAAAGGGAAGGCAAAAATGCTGTTTTTTAGAAATGCTGATTATTACATCCCTCCTGGGAGTCTTAGAAAGGATGCTAAGGGCTGAGGATTTCTCCAATTAAGCATTGCTTTTAATTGTGTTTGAGAATTTTTCAGGGTTATTTACCCACAGAATTTTCTTCCTCTATCTCCCTGGCCCTACTCTTTTATTATTCCAGAGGATTTGAAGTATATACTGTGTTGTATGGCTTTCATCCATCCTAACATAATCACACAGTATGTACTCAGCATTTGTCTAGTATTAAATCACCACAATGTACTTGTGGTGGTGTGAATAAGAACTGTCCCCATAGGCTCACATAGTTGAATGCTTAGCCACCAGGGAGTGGCACTATTAGAAAGGATTACAAGGATTAAGAGGTGTGGCCTTACTGGAGTAGGTGTGGCCTTGTTGGTGACTATATAGCACTGGGGGTGAGCCTTAAGGTTTCAGAAGTCCGCACCAGCCCAGAGTCTTTCTCTACATTTCTGTTTACAGACAGAGGTGTAACTCTAAGCTTCTGCTCTAGTGCCATGCTTGCTGCTGTGACGATAATGGACCGACTTTCTAACTCTGTCTGTAAGCAAACATCCAATTAAGTGCTTTCTTTTTATGAGAGTTGCCGTGGTCATGGTGTCTCTTCATGGTAGTATAACAGTGATGAAGACAGCACCCAAATGGGTAGGCTATGGACCTACCTACTTATATACACTCACAGTGCCTGACAATCTACAGGCAAGTAATTAACTCATGATTCTTCCAATTTTCCAAGGCCCTTAAATGGAAAGTTAAACGCCAGGCCCCAGTGAGACAGAATCTCAATCAGAAATTGTATGCACTCTCAAAAAGACCAAGACAGGGCTACAGACAATTAACTAAAGCCATAAGATATATGATATGAAAAGGTGTGGGGGTGGGGTGGGGGGGGATTTGTTCTCTGTGAAGGCCAAAGTTGGTAGAAGCAATAGGTGTTAGGCTGGGCTGTAATGTGAAGGGTGTTCATTGTTGGCCAGAATACAGGATGGTAAACTAACCATTAGGATATACCATGGCTAGAATGTAAGAGGAATAGCCATTCTGGGTTACTAACCCCCTAACACCACAGACAGATCAAAAGGCTGAGAATCTCTTTGAAAGGCATCAGTATCAGGATAGAGTTATGCCCTCGCTTTACAAAGCTAACAGCTCTAGATGCTAGATATTTAGAGTTTGTATGTAAACTCATCTAGCATGACTATGAGGAACTTCATTTGAAGAATCCTTGTCGTGAAGCTGCTTGGAAGGGACAGACATAGAGGTGAATATTGGAATTCAGACTTAACTTTCCTTTCAAAAAGGAGGAAAAGTCCAAAGAGGGCTGGGTTTGCAATCATGAGGACCTTAGCTTGATTCCAAGAAGCCATTTAACATTGCCCCGGCATGGTGGTATGCTCTTGTGACTCCCTGTGACAGATGCAGATGGGCAGATCCTTCTGGCTGGCTGGACAGATGAGCTGAGGAGTTTCAGGCCAAAGAGGGTCTGGTGGCATTCCTGAGGATGACAGCAGAGGTTGTCCTCCAGCCTTCATATGCACTCATAGACATGTGCATCTATATAAACACGAACATGCACACACACACACACACACACACACACACTATATATATGCATTAAAAAGCTAAAGAGATAAAGATGAAAGAAAGATGAAAGGCTAAAGAAGCTGTGAAATTAATCTGTAGTGCCACTGACAATTTGATTTAGCCAAATCCTTATCTTCTGGGATCACTGAGTTACACAGAAGAAAAATTCATTCTAAACAATGACCCCATGACATGCAAATTGAAGTAGAATGAGAGAGGAAAAACTAGAAGATTTTAGATGGTCAAACAAGAAGTTGCACGTGAGCACAACAAGGCAAGCTTTGTGCCTCTTAAGCAAACTGACAAATAGTCCTCCAGAGCCCAGTTCCCAACGTCAGCAGTACTTTCCCACAGTGGTCTGTCTCCTGCCTCTCCAGTCTAATGGCTCTCCACCCCAAGAAGGGCAGTCATCGTGATTAAAATAACCATCAACAAAACGGTCTGGTAATTAACCGTCTTCTTTTTAAAATATAATTGTGGTCAGCGAGATTGATGGGCTCTTCTGGTCATTAACAATCTATTTAACAACTGTAAATTTAAAGTTATCACTTTCCTGAGCCCTGTGTTAAAGAGGTTAGGGGGCAGGCAGAGTTAAGAGCTGGAAAATTAAGCCAGAACGTGAAAAGCAAGATTTACAAAGCAGTATTCCTCTGAGGGTGCTGTGGACCTAAATGCAAATGGGAGTTATTAATGCTACAGGATGTATTCAATTGATCTTTTAAGAGGAAAAACCTTAATTGATGCCCATGCCAGAGAAATATAATATGAGTGGGAGTGGGGCATAACTAAAGGTCAAACCCAGACAAGTATCAAGATTTTTCAAAATGAACCACCTACCCATAATAATTAAAGTGGTGCTAAACACAGTATAAGATACAGAACCTATATCTTTGACTATGTTGGAGAATTCTGAAGCAATCAACTCTTTTTAAATTAAATTTTTATTTTTTTATTAATTACAGTTTATTTACTTTGTATACCATCTCTAGCTCCCTCTCTCATCCCCTCCCATGCCCACCTTCCCTCCCTCATCTCCTTCTATGTCCCTCTCCAAGTCCACTGATAAGGGAGGTCCTCTTCCCCTTCCATCTGACCTTAGCTTATCAAGTCTTATCAGAACTGGCTGCATTGTCCTCCTCTGTGGCCTGGAAAGGCTGTTCCCACCTCGGAGGGAGGTGGTCAAAGAGCTAGCCACTGAGTTCATATCAGAGACAGTCCCTGTTCCCCTTACTAGGGTACCAACTTTGACACTGAACTGCCATGGGCTACATCTGAGCAGGGGTTCTAGGTTATTTCCATGAATGGCCCTTGGTTGGAGTATCAGTCTCATAAAAGACCCCTGTGCCCAGATATTTGGGTTCCGTTGCTCTCCTTGTGGAGCTCCTGAACTCTCCAGCAGTGTAAGCAATCGACTCTTGACAGGATTTTCAAATGCCATATAAAATGCATGCAAGTGTTAGACTACTTTTACTACCATCTGAAAAGCTACTGTGACTGAAAGGAATACTCATGGCAGCATGGCTGTGAATTACAGTTGTGCTTAGCTGGTTGTGTTACTCGTGAGAGACACTGTCATCATTATCACACCACATTTTAACCTTTATTTTTGTCTGAAGTTTATGCTGGTCCACAGCTTTAGTACATGCTCATGAGCCAGTCAAAGGGTCAGACAGTTAAGTCTTCCACTGGATTATCTTCTAAGCAGCACAGAGTCTCTGTGCCAAGTCTGAATATGCCAATTGGAAGCCCAGCCCAGACTCACTCTACCAGTGATCCAGGAAAGCACCAGTGACCAGAAGGAAATAGAAACACATCTCTCACTACCCCTGGGGTTTGGATTGTCAAAGGGAGCTCTTCCTAACCGTGAAAAAAAAAAAAAAAAAAAACAAAAAAAAAACAAAAAACACAGGAAGGGGCTGGGGACATTGCTCAGCTGTGTAAGAGAACTTGCTGTGAAAGCTTGAATCCATGCCCAGCATTCATGTAAAAAGCTAGGTATATATGTATGCTGGGAACCCCAAGACTGTTGGGAAATAGGTATAGGGATAAGAAGATCAGTGGAGTTTGCTGGCTACAAGTCTAGTACCATGTTTAGAGAGATCCTATCTCAAGGCAGCAAAGCATAAAGTAATCTAGCAGGACATACAAGGTTCCTCCTATGGCTTCTGGCCACAAGCACATCTGTCCACACAAACATCATATAATACACATATTCATATACAAAGCACACATGCACAAACACACACAAAGCAACTATACCAGCACAATCCACAAAGCACACACATACATACATAAAACACACCCACCATACATGCATACATGAAGCACACACACACACACACACACACAAAGCATGGGGAAATAAACTGCATTTTGTATGCTATAATCTGAAGTAAACACTCCTTTAACAAAGGTGTCCTCTGAAAAAGAGAAAAAGATGAAAACCTCCCAGTGAAAGGCTGGGATTTCTGTCAGCAATATGGCAATATCACCAGGTCTGCTGATTTCCATTAAAGCAAGGATGCTCTATCTGAGTGGATAAAAGGCAAACGAGAAAGCAGAACTTTACTAGCACTATTGATTAAAGTTCAAAGAAGCCTGAAAAGTTCCCAATGAGACATATTTCAAGTATTTTCCTCTTTCCCTAGAGGTTCATTGGGTATTAACTCAGGTGTCTACAGAAGCCTTGTGCTTGGCCTCTGAAAAACTTACAGCTTAATATTTCAAGATGAAGAAGAATTAGGTCTTGATGAGTAAATAGTTTTCAGGTAAAATATCGTACCAGTCCCAAGTAGTAGCAAGCAATAGAATTAATGGAAAAAGAGTAAAATGACCAGTTGTCAGAAGCTGTAGAGGAAGCTCCCTATTAGACTCAGAGTGTGGATTCTGAAGGCACAGCGCAGTAGAAATCTCATCCCCGCTCTTTACTAGCCTGGTAACATATTTAACTTATATGAAATGCTAATTTTTACTTAATAAATGTTTACTTTAATACCTAATAATTGATGAAACTGAATATTAGTGTGTTAAAAGAAATAGGCCACACTCAAAAAGACAAACGTATTTTCTCTCTAGACAGTAAAGCTTGAAGTAGGTGTAGGACCCAGGGACCAACAGGTGCAGAAAGAGAGGATAGTGTGGGGGTGATTGTAGAAGGAATATCTTATATATTGTATGGATGTAGCACTTGCCAATAATAAATCTTATGGCCTATAGCTTAGGCAGGCATCAGTAGGCAGAAAGGACGCTGGGATAGAGCCAGGTGCATGGGATTTAGCTGGTAAGATGTGAAGAGAAAGGATGCATGGTGCCTGAGCTTGGGCACTAGCCATGTGGCAGAATGTAGAGTAATATAAATGGGTTATTAAGCTACGAGCTAGTCAGAAAAGAGCCTAGCTGTATAGCCTAGGCATTTGTATAATACTTAGTGAATCTCCTGAGTAGTTATTCCAGGAGCTTGGGGAAGGGAAGCAAAACCTCCTTCTATAAAAGATGGATAAGGCCAAAACAAATTATATATTTGTATGAGGTTGTCACAATGAAGCCCATTATTTTATACAATGATTATCATGTGATAACAAATCAATATTAGCCCCATCATCCGTAACCAGTCATCATTGCTTATTGGCAATGTAGAATGGTCTTTGCCTATCTGACTGCTCTAGAATTCCATCTTCACTTGATGCATAGGACAGACAAGCATCACACTTTGTGATCAAGGGGGTGGTGGAGAACAGCACAAGCCATCCTGTACAGTTCATGCATGCAGAATATATGCTCTAGAAGAGCTAGCCACTGGAGTGGAGCATGCTCTAACGGTGGTGGTCTAATGTACTTGGATCTTGAAAGATCACATGGTATTGTAGTGACTCAAATATTTAGGACACTGAAAAATGATCCCAGTTGGTACATTTTGAACTAAAACAACTGGACTACCTTCTCTGGGATCCCCAGACTCCTTAAAACATCCAACCCCATACTTCTACCCCTCAGACACACTGAAGGAAGATTTAGCAGGAGGCTGGTTCAGCATGAGGTTTTTCCAGCCTGGGCAAATGTGGGAGCATCTGTATGAGGTAAGGAAATGTTTTAGAATCATTCACATAATGAGAACAGACCTGAAAATCACAAGAGTCACTGCCTTCAGGCCTCAGAGTTAGTAGTCATCATGTGATACCAGGAAGTGATACCAGTGGGTGGCAGGTGCATCTGTCACTGAGTGAGTAGATATATGGGATGCTGCTGGGCCTCCTATGGTTTCTAGCTTCTCTTCTACTCAAGACTCAGAATTCTCAGTTCTGAAATACCACCACTACCAAAGTCAGAAAGCCTTGTGCTACACAGAGAACACGTTAGTGTAGACTCGGTTGCTGGCCTTTTCCCTGCCGTCCTGAAGTCATGAACTGCTGTGTTCCCATGGCACACCACACCTCACAGGAGCTTGTGGAGTGATCAGGCTATCACATAGACAATAGCACCACCTTCATTTTTCTACACAGCAAACCAATCATTTCTTTGATATCTAAGTCATAAAGTAAATGGAGAAGAGTAAAGATAGTTGAACTTTGCCTGTTTGGTCCCTACCACAGTACATACCACTAAATAAAGCTTTCCTTCTGACAGCCTATCATTCCTTCTGGATGATTAGTACTGCAGTTGCCTAAGTGGGATCAGTTTTCCCATCAAAACAGTTAGGCTCTGAAGATGTAGCTTAGTTTACAGAATGGTTAGCTAGAATACACAAAATCATGGTTTTGATCTCCAGTGCCCCACAAGTTGAACAAGATGGCACATGCTCATAATCCCAGAACTCAGAAGATGGAGAGAAGAGGATCAGGAGTTCAAGATCTTTGGTTACCTACTGAATACGAGGTCAACCTGGACCCATGAGATGCTCTGTGGAACCTGTCTCAAAACAAACAAATTCAACTATATCTAGAATATGTTGACTTCTCTTGTGCTAAGAAGCTGTAGGTAGGCACACTCAAACCATCTGCCTCATCTATGTTAGATCACATAGTACTTTGCTCTTGATGTCTAACTGCCATTCTCTACACAGTAACCACAGCACTGTATAAAGGTAAGAAGCAGGTGACTCCTTCTCCTTCCAAAGCCCTTAGTATGTATTCAAATCCATCATAAAGCCTGGTGCTGCCCATGACTTAACATTGACCATGCTTACTGTCTCACTACTTAACAAGTGGGACCTGCTTCCTTCTCACTCTAAACACTCACTACTAGCCTGGGAGTGCTGGTCCCCCACACCCCTATATGGCTGGCAATTTCACATGATTCAGGAACCAGCTGAGTGAGCTCACCCACAAGAAAAGTGTTGGATCATCAACTTTTCTACCCATATGTGTCAGATACATCACCTTTGAACTGACTTTGGACTTTGGGGTACCGTCTGAGAACTGATAAGTTGTCAGTAATCGCATCAAATTTCCCATCAGAACTTAAGGTGTGAGAGCAGGCAGCCATTTTTCCATTATCCGCCAGATATAGTACTGGGCACAAGAGAGAGGCCAACATGTATCTACTGGATCCCTAAGATAAAAGGACTGGTTTGTAAATGAACTGTTTTAAAGAGAAGCTTCTGCAAAGAAATTGATGTGAATTGTCACTTGCCAAGGAGTGTCTGAGAAATTCCGAATTCATTCCCAAACTGCATGCTCTGTTTAAGACATCAGTTCAACATAAGACTAAGGGCCAGGACAATAGAGAAGAAGTTAGCACAGAAAATGAATTCACAGGATATATTTCTCTCTTCATAAGTCCCATACTAAAGTCCATCCTGTATTTTTAAATCTCACATAAGTGACAGTGAAATAAAGAACAATAAAATACTACTAATGATGTTCAGTATATAACCAAAAAGCATTTTGTATTTTTTCCAAATATGGTTAGACTGGTATAGTATGAAATGTAGGTTAAGTCTGTTTTCTTTCATAATTATGTTATTATAAAAAATTACTTGACTCTTTATGCTCACAGGCAATTTGTATAGTAAGAGTGTACTATGTTTTAACTTGTGGAAACCAAGATGACATTAAACTATAGTGTTATTATTTTGGAGTTCACTTCATGCTTCTGAATGCAAGTCAACTGTATAGAAAGAGCCAGAGATAAGTTGGGGATGGCAGAGAATTTGGTGGACGGTGTCACACAGAACCAGGTAGAATCAAGAAATTAGTCTCTGCCCTATTTGAAGTTTCACTGTATTGTACCAAACAGTGTTTTCTCAGGCTCTGCCTTGCTTTAGAAGACAACATTTTGTATGCAGATTTTTATTCCATTTTGAGGGAGAAGCATGACTATAGCTCTGGCTGAACCATACACTACAGTGTCTGTCAGGTCCAACAAAGCCTGATAAATGATCTATTCCTGAGAATCCAAGGAAGCTACTCTAAACACGTATTGGGGTGAACTGAGTCTATAGGAACACATGGACATATTAAAATATTATCAAGAAAACCAGACCTGTGAACCTATCAGGCATGCTGAACCCAAAGAAAGGGAGTGACTTCATCACCTGGACCCTTAAAATGATGAACCCTAGCACCAACTTACCGTGTGACATCTGGGCTGTACCATGGATGGATAAGTAGAGGACTCCATGATCACCCCTGGAGCTGAAGCTTGACTTTGTCCCCTCCTGTGGACAGGGACTACTTTCCTGCCTGCTAGTCTACCAGTTTGCCCTTTTGGATAGAACCTGGACCCACTGCTTCCTGTGCTGGGAACCATGTTCAGTACTTCCTCTTGCAGATGGAGTGGCTTTACTCCCAAGCTCCAATACCCTTCCTCTCTCTTTGGTCCCCTTCATATTTCCATTCATTCACGGCAGGTTGCAGATACAGATGGTATTCATTTATTACTTCAGTGGTAGATGATTGTAGGGCATGTTAGTCCATCTTACTAGATCAAGACCTCGAGGGCAGAGCTCTTTATCACTCCTCTCTAATCCTTGTTCAGGGTTTGGCACATGAGAATTGCTTGACAAATATTTGATAGCTGCTCAAGTGAAATAGTGAAGCCATCTTTAGTTGTGAACAAACAAAAGTCCAAATTCCTAGGAAACTACTTCCCCAGAGAAGGTTTACAACCTTGAGAGAAGAAGTCACAAACCAGACATGCTGGTTATACTGTGCATCAAAATTTGGGGGCAGGGAGAGTGTTTCTTTTTGTTTTAGTGGAAATAAATGTTTCATTTGATTTTATTTCCAATAACCTAAGTTAAAATATTTTTCCAGTGTCAAAAATAGACTCTCAGCCTTCCTAGGAATGGTGATGAGCTCTGGCAGTCTAAATTCCATATTCGGAATTGGAAAGCACAAGCCAGAAGGGAAAACACAATTGTCTTTTTTAGATAACAAGCACACACCACAGACGGCTTCTGCTTTTCTCTCACTCTCAGCTCTCTTCAATTATTTACAGTCTTTGTCTTTATTTTGCAGCCATTTCACCTTACAACCCACACACTGAATGAAGAACCAGGGAGTTTAAGTTCACAACCTGATCTCTCATTCACAACAGTACAATTACAGCAGTGATATAAAAGCAACAACAGTGACAATACTAATGGCTGCTCCTATATAATGAGAATTGCATGCCAGGTGTCCCATGAGGCAATTAATAAACATTGTCAGATGGGATCTTCCGTAACATGAAAAACATCCCAGGCTCATTCAATTAACACAGAGACCAGGATCGTGAGAGGCATCGCTGAGCTTTCTTTCTCATCACTTCAAAGCCATGGCCATCTCCTCGCCCCACTATGTTCCTTCTTGGTCTGCAGTTTGACTCCAAGGACAATCTAAAGTCTGATCCTAGTCAAGTGACAAAACCCTTTTATAATTTGTTTCTTTATTAACCATGAACGTGAGGAATAAGAAGTGGAGTTTCCTCCAGTAGAATTCGTGAGCATGAGAGATGGCATGGAAGAGACACTGAACCGCTCACTCGCTTTCACAAAGGAAAAGTTGTCTCTTCTGAGAGGGCAGAGGTACCTGGGAAGACTCAGATACTTGGAATAAAGTGGGAAAAGGCTTTTATTTAATCATTTAAAGAAAATAATGGCCTGGTGGCTTTTCTTAGCCCCTAGCCTTGGACATCAAGGAACCTAACTTTGGAAGATAATATCTTAGTATAAGTAACAACAGATCTTTGCAGATCTTTATGACAGATGCCATGGAAAAAATACAGGTCAATGGAGGGTTTAAGAATCAAATGTGGTGACATCATATTCCCTGCCAGGCCAGGAATGGGAAAACACTTCTCTAAAGACCCATAGTAAAGGATCTGGAGAAATGGCTTACTCAGCAAAGTGCTTATCTTGCAAACAGGAGGAGCTACTGAAATCCCAAAATATGAGAAAAAAAAAAAAACAACAACAACAACCAAAAACCTGGGCATGGTATATGCTTTGAATTCTACCATCAGGCAGGTGGAGACAGGCAGATCCCTGGGGCTTAGGTAGCCTCCCTACTAATCCAGTTCCATGCCAGTGAGGTATCCTTTCATCCTCCACTCCAACACATGATGAGAAGACCACCCGAGGTCTCCTCAAGTGTTCACACATGTGCATGTATGTTGTGTGTGCGTGCACACACACACACACACACACACACACACACACAGAGACATTAAGTATTTGGGGCTTTTGATGCCATGTGTAAACAAATGATCATGGTCCTTTCCCAGCAATGTTACTTACAGAGCCAGACCTGGCTCCCAGGTGTATTTAGCTGTCCCAGTGCTAGATACCATAGAGGCAAAGCATGGACTTTCTACATGGCTGTGGGAAGAAAATGGCACAGTGTTAGGACAGGACTTTGCCTTAGGATTAGAAACACAGACTTTCAACCTTAGTTGTTTTTCCTCTCTTTGCAATATGGAAGTACTTATGTCTGCTTCACCAAAGTAAATAAAACCAAGAAGTTGTAGAAAAAGAAATTTCTTGTGCATTCCAACAAGGCACTAAAGCCCTGCTACCAGGCAGCTCTGCACAGAAGGTAAACCTGAAGAGAATTCCTCTAGATATCCCACAGGGGTGTTAAGAGAGTGGAGGAACTTAAATGCAGAATTCTCTTCCAATTCCACAGCATGAACACAAAAGTCTAACCGAAAAAAATTAACCTGGGATCTGAATAGATATTTCCCCCAAAGAAGCCATACCATAGATCAAAAATTATGGAAAATACCCAAAATGGTTAGTTACCAGGGATGGAAAATCCAGTCAAAATCAGAGTGAGCTCACATTTCACAGGCAGTGGGATGAGTATATTTAGAAAGCAGAATAGTCTTCCTACTGAAGACGCGAGGAACTGGAGCTATTGTTGGGAATGCAGAGTAGAGTGACTAAGTTGGAAACAGCCTTGGCACACTTCCAGGAATTAAGTACGCAGTTGTCATATGACAAAGCAAACTGCATTCTTAGTTATTCATGTAAGAAAAATGAAAACAAATGCTCATAAAATACTTATAAATGGAAAGAGTTATTTTTTTTATTATTATTACAAAGCAAAGTGTGGAAACAACACAAATTTCCATTCAACAACACATACACCTACATTCAGTCATTGGGGTGATATTATTTGGCTACAAATGGGGAAGTTCCTGCACAGCAAAATAAATAATTAAAAAAAAAAGTGAAAAGAAAACTCTGGAATGGAAGAAATATTTGTAATATGTCCATAATATATTGAAAATATTTCAGGAACTAATATAATTTAATAGCAAAATAATATTAACCTAAGTTTTAAAGATGGATACAGGTCTTACACAGATTCCTCTCAGCATTAAGGCTGGAAACCAAGATCTTCTGCATGCCGGGTAAATGTTTTAGCACTGAGCTACATCCCTAGACATTCTTCTTAAAGAAGCAATACAAACAGCCAAGAGGTTTATCATAGAATTCTCAACATCATTAATCATCAGGGAAGTGTAAGTAAAAACCACAGGCTATCACTTTACACTTGTGAGGCCTAGTATGACAGTCAGAAGAACAAAAGGAACACTTGTACATTGTTGGTGGGAATGTAAATTAGTGTGGATATCATGAGAAAGCACTGTGTGGGATTCTCAGACCTTTAAAGCTGGAATCACTGTACAGCTCAGCATCAGAATTCTGGGTATATACACAAGAAAAATAAGATTATTATCTCCAAAAATATGAACATTCCCTTGCTTGCTACAACTTTATTCACAATACCCAAGATAAAGAGTGTATCCACTGAGGGAAAAATGGAGGAAGAAAGTGGTGTCTGTGTGTGTGTGTGTGTGTGTGTGTGTGTTATGCAGAAATATAATTTGGCCTTAAAATAGAAGGAAAATTCATACCAATAACAGCATATATTAACCTAAAAGACATTACAGAGAAAAAGGAGAAGAAAAATCCTCATTTGCAGATGGAATCTAAAACTGTTCTGCTCACAGAAACAAAGAGTAGCCTGGTAGTTCCCCAGGTGTGGAAAGTGAAGACATGCTAGTGAGGGGTTAAAAACTCAGTGATAGGGTGTCTCTAGTATACAGCATAGTGACCACAGTCAATAATTTATTGTACATCTGAACTGTTCTTACCACAACAAAGCTAGTACCCGCTGTTGGCAATGTGCTGGATATATTAGTTACCATGATTGTGGTAACTGCTTCATAAGGATACAACATATTCCATCATGCTGTGTCACACACACACACACACACACACACACACACACACACACACACACTCATTTCATTCCGGAGAAAAACTGGAATAAATGAAGCACTTTTACATAGTAGAGATGGTCATCCATGAACAACTTGAAACTTTAGACTAATAAAATCTTAGTGGATCAGATGAAATTATTAAACTATACACTTTAAATAAATGAGCTCCAAAGCATTTGAATGATGTTTAAATCAAGCTGTATTATAAATGGAGGATTCCATTTAGTGGCTGACACAGGGGCAGAGCTAAAACGATGACAAAAGTTATTTTTAGTCCTGCAGAGGTCAGCCATAAATGTTACTCTTTTATTATTCAGGTGCACTGAGGTCTAGAGTCTTTCTGCTCCCTTGTTCTGAGAACCAAAATGTCAAAACATGTGGGAAGGTCTAGAGAACTGGGAGTCATCAGGGAGCTTTTTCAGAAATATGGGCAGGATGAGAACAGAGTGAGGACAGAGGCAATGCTTTCAGAATTCCCACAGACATCAACTTGAAAGAACAGAAGAGAAAATGAGTTCATTTACTGGTGGGCACTTTCACTAAACAAATGGCTCCAGAATGCCACTGTTAAGAGAGAGCAAAGTGACATTTACAAGGCCCCTGGAAGCTCAGCCCAGACACTGGCGCTTCCTAGCTCTGCAATGGAGGGCTTTGCATGTAAAGAGACTGATCTGCCAGAGTGTGTGGCAGAAACTCAGGGAACCAAATGCAGAATGCAGGGCTGTGTGCTAAGGAGGGCCACTGACTGCCACAAGGAAGGCAAGCGAAAGGGGACAATGAGACCTGTGCTCTTCCTGTTTCCATGTGAATGTCTAGTCCCATGCACAACCACCAGCATAAAATAATGCTTCAAACCAGAGGAGATTTATTCCTAAACTCTACAGAGGAAATTAGCTTAAAAACATAGCTTGAAAAACCATGCCTGAAGAGAAACAAAAAGGCTGTGAAGAGGAGGGAAGTCCCAGGGAGGTACACACTTTTGCTATATGTTGGAATTGCACTTCAAACTTCATGGATGGATTGGACAAATATAATGATTTCACAAAATCATGAGATTTTCTGCTTGATTAAGAGAAGATATAGGTGGCATGCCATACACTTGGGAGGCAGAGGCAGGTGGATCTCTGTGAGGTCAAGGGCAGCCTGTCTAGAGACTGAGGTCCAAGACAGCCAGAGCAACACAGAAAAACCTTGTCTAGAAAAATACAAAAACAAACAATCAAACCCTAAATACAACAACAACCAAAACAACACAAGACAATAACAAAAATACCCTCCCCACAACAAAACACTGCAAAGAGCAGACTGAGGACAGTATTTTGGAACCTTGTTAAAAACAACCCCAGGGTTATTATTATTATTATTTACATATGAGGACTTCTGACTAGCTAAGCATAGACCTTACCAGTACCCTGGCAAGAAAAGCCAGGTGTGCTGGCTTTTTTCAACTGTCAACACAACATAACCTAGAGTTACCTGGCAAGACAGCCTTAAATGAGGGATTATCTAGACTGGGTCAGCCTGTGGGTATGTCTGTGAGGCATTATCTTTATTATTAATTAATAAGGAAAGAACCAGCCTACTGGGGGCAGCACAAATCCCCGTATTGTATAATAGAGGAAAAAGCTAAATGGGAGCAAGCTGACAGGCAACAGTGTGCTATTATCTTTTTGCTCTTGATTGTGGGTGGGGCCAGCCACTTGACTTCCTGCCTTGACTTTCCCAAAATGATGGTCTATGGTCTGGAATTGTAAGCCAAACAAATCCTTTCTCCTCAAAGTTGCCTTTTGCCAGGGCATTTTATTACAGTAATAGAAATTCAACTAGGACACTTGGTAATTCAGAAAAATAGTGATAACATTCAGGAATTCTAGGTTTAGATTGCTCAGAGTGGGGGTGCTATCTACCAGTAATGATGTGTGTGGGGAGAGGAACATCTCCTGCAAGCATGGCATGGCCTCTATTATCAGGAGCCATGCATTTGAACAACTGATCACTTGAATTTCTATGTCTGGGTTAAACTAAGCAGTGCCTAACATACCTTTTATATGTGGGTTCTAAGTAGTTTCACCTTTAATTAAATTTGAATATCAATAGGGTTAAATCTATTAAAATCATTTTTTTTCAGTAATTCTAGGTCCAGTTGTTTCTAAGAGTCTTTAAAAATTCTATTTCAAATAATCTTCTAGACATTATAAAGGCCCAGTTTGAGTCACTTTTCATTTAACAATTGTCATGAAAAGTACATCAGAGAATAGGAAAATGCAGTAGGTTAACTTCCTTTACTAATAGAAATGCCAAGAAAGGTAAATTGTCACCACTCAGAGATTACCTAACCACTCTACTCGAAAAGATTCATAAGAAAGATTAAAGACAATTATTTTGTATACTTCAATGATATCTTAGAATCTTAAAACACTGGAAATGAAAGTTATCTGACTCCTCACTCTGTCTCTCTCTGTATCTATCTGTTGTCTCCTCTGTCTCTGTCTCTCTCTCACACACATGCACACGCACACCTGAACTTGTATAAATAAATAATAATTTATTTATATTTATATAAATAAATAATAATTTATTTATATTTATATAAATAAATAATAATTTATACAAGTGGTCTGTTTTCTGGAAGCTGCTATGTCACTCTAGGAGTGGACCTTTAATTAAATGGTGAGAGATTTGGGCATCAAGTCTGTTTAACTGCTGGATTCCTAAAGAACGGTGCTAGCCAAAGTCCTTGAAGAATTTTCTTTGCAGAAGATCCCCCCTCCTCACTGGGCATCCTGACATTGTATGTCTGACATTTACTCTGAGAATACATCAGTGCACTGTTTTTGACTTCAGAGAGCTGGGTCTTAGAGAAAGAAACACTCACCAGAGGCCATGGATGGCCTTCCTTTGCCGCAGGTGGGTGTGAACATGTACACACTTTTTTAAACAAAGTCAATCTCAGTAACTGAATTCGTTACTTTCCTGTTGCTAAAACATCATGACCCTTGGGCACAGTGGCCCACGCCTGTGATCCCAGCATTTGAGGAGGCAGAGGCAGGCGGATCTCTGTGAGTTCAAGGCCAGCCTGGTGTACAAAGCGAGTCCAGGACAGTGAAGGCTACACAGAGAAAACCTGTCTCAAAATAACTAACTAACTAACTAACTAACTAACTAACTAACTAACTAACTAACTAAATAAATAAATAAATAAATAAATAAATAAATAAATAAATAGAACCAATCAAAACAAACTATACAAACTGAAAAATCAAACCAAACCAAAACAACAATAATAGAAAAAACAAAACACCACGTCCAAGGTAAATTAAGAAAGAGACAGTTTATGGTTCCAATGGGATACAGTCTATGAGAGGGGTGCAGAGGCCGCAGGCAACTGGCAGGGGCCCAGAGCAAGAGCTGAGAGCTCCCAGCTTGTGCATGAGGCATGAAGCGGATGGCACAGAGTTAAAAACGGCAAGCATCTTTAAGCTCTGGAACCTCATCCCCAGTGGCACACCTCCTCTAACGAGGCCACCAGTCCTAAGCTCCTCTGAACAGTGCTGACAACTGAAGACCCAGCATTGCTATGTTGACACTGCCACCATGGGGTGTGATGTTTCTCACTTCTTTCTACCTTGCCGAGGCTTCTTCAACTAGCGTTTAAACAATTCTAACAGCAAGTGCAAATTTTAACCTATCCATGTAAGCATGGTTTTAAAAACACACGGGTAGTTGGGGAAGGATTTCCAAAGGTTTCCGTAATTTAAAATGCTTCAAGAATCACAGCATGTAGGACCGGTCAATATTAAAGACATTAAAGCTCACTTGGCTCATGTGCATGCATTCAGCCAAGTCCACCATTCTTGCTGGGAGTCTGGTCCTAGAAATCCAGGTGTTGAGTTATGTCTCTATGATGCCTCCGATATTTTCATATCCAACTGATTATTCTCTTAATGTTCCCATCAAAAACTACAACTCCAAAAATATTCTAATCAGTCTCAGCACCATCTTCCCTACTATGGAAACATACTATTGTCGTCACTTTGACAACTGTAAATAGCAATCAGGATGATATTTAATTTTAAGTTTGTGCCAACTACTTTAGTGGGAATGGCTATGTTTTGAAATAGTGGGGAGCTCACTCTCCATCTGGTGTGTTTTCCTTTTATCTTCCACTCTCAGTGAATTTTAAAAGTCAACTGCAATGTAAATATCCTTTCTGCTATGCTAATATGGCCTCTTCCTGCAAATCAAAGGGAAGGAGTCCTTGGGGCAAGCGGGTTTCTCCCAGTTGAACTATTCTGTGTCACGGTATCAAGGGACCAAAGCTGAAAGCAGGCTGTGAGGGGACCAAGATGAATCCATCTCAGTGGGAGCACAGGGAAACAGAGCTACAGACAAAATGAACAGCCCATGATCTCCTCAGACAGAAAGTCAGGATCTTAGTCTCTATGGGAGGACATTCAGACACTGGTTTCCAAGGGGCCATTTCCTTCATTGGCCCCTAGGGCCTGTTATCATAGCGTACTCTCCTGGGTTACTTAGCAGTTTTGACTTCCTGACATAGCATATTCACTGCCACTCATTTCTCACTCAAGTGCATCAGGCTACTATTTCAGAGTAGTAAAGCTGCGCCATGTCCTTGCCGACTTTCTTGTGTCTGAAGGTAAATCCACTGCCTCGTCCTCTTCTTCAACTTTGACTCAGCATATAAGGGCAAGAGAAACTGGTCCAAGAGGCCAGGCTAGATCCTACAGTTTGACGGTTATGTTCATTTTTCTTATTCATTGCAACAACAAATCTGAAGAAACAGGGTGACCTGACAAATATGTTCTCTGATTATTGGAGGTAAGAAGTTTAAACTTGATCTCTATGTGCTAATATTCCAGGTGTTGACCTATCTCCATATTCTTTGGAATTCTCTAGTAGTAAATATATCTGTTTGTGGGTTTTGGTTATTTGGCTTTCTTTTTCATTTTGTTAGTGTTTCTATTTATCATTATCATCACCACCATCATCATTATTATTGTTTTTTTTCCACTTTCTAAAGGATTTCTATATTTCTTGGCTAGGGGCACACTTCCCATATTCAAAGCCAGTTGTCACTCTGGGAATATGATGATATAGATAAGAGCATCTGTGAGCTTTGAGGGTGACAGAGAAATGTCTATTACTGTTCTGGCAGGGTGTGGATACACTTCCAGCTATGGAAGCACATGTGGTTGGGTCTGTCACTGAGAGCATTTGTGAGACTCTCAGAGCAGGAGGGGAACATTTACCAAATTACTTTTCAGGTAGACTCCTGACTTGAGAGCAGAGCTGGCCTTTGTACTTTGTTTGGTTTTGGAGTTACTAGTTCCACTTATATCTAAATTAAGGTATGATATTCCAGCTTTAAAATTCCATTTTCTTCTAGATGGCCTTGTTGGCTTGAAACATATGTTGTCACCCTTGAAGGGGAAAGGTGTGAACTGTTTTGTACAAATGAGGTACAAAAAGGACATTTTGACAGAAAGGAAGGCAATGTTGAGAAAGTTTGGGGCCTTGATGCTGACAAATGAAGGCCAAGTAGCTGAGGAAGGGCAAAATGATGCTCTGCATGCAAAGGACTGAAGAAATAATGGATTTAGTACAACTGTCATTTTGGGGGAACCTGTCCTATGAGATAGTAGTGGTGTTTTTGTTTGGTTTATATGTGTGTGTGTGTGTGTGTGTTAGACGTAGTGAGGAGGAGTTGAGGGAGATTATTTCTGGATGTTTGTGGGCACAGCAATGTGAAGGAACAGAAGGAAACAGGCAGCCCAAATGTGAGTCTCAGGTGTGTCCTTATTCTCTGATGACCTAAAAACAAAGTTACGAGGTCTCTCTGTTCCTCAATTTCTGTACATGAGGAAAAGAAACACAAGCACTTATCTTCTTGGATGTATTAATTTATCAGCTTGCTAATGTCAAATCACATCATATCTCTCCTCTTGGTTCGACAGCCTCACCTAGCGATGACAATCCTGCCTCTGCTCTCTCCAATCTAATTCAACCTTGTCCCAGCCTGTGAGCTGGTGAATGCACCAAATTCCCAATCTTGAGAAGAGACCTGAATAAAAAACTATTTCAGAAAAGATATGTGCACGAAAGGCCACCTGCTGTATGTGTGCTATTTGGCATGATTTGAACAATAAGTTTGATTGCTTTTATCTGTTTGAAAAAAAAAATCAACTGAACTTCATTTTTAACACCAACCAATGGCCAAGATTACCAGAGAAAATGGGCAGAAAGGTTCCAGTACAATGTCAAGCACTGACCAAGCATGTAATGTTCTTCTAATAATGATGAGAATATTCTAAGAAGAAACAATATTATTTCAAAAGAAAAGTATATGTGCTAGAAAAAGGCTGCATTTCTGTAAAGAGAATATTCTATGAGTTCCTTAGTTACTACTAATGTAAGGCAGATTTCCAAGGGGTACTGGAGCAGCTGGCCTAGAAGATATTTATGGTCCATTGAGAATTGTAACAAAGAGCTGTTTCTTTTTGAGAAAAAAAATAAGGCAGCGATTTCCTTTTAAATATTTAAGTATGTTATCATGACATGAATACACTATAAGGCATGCAAAAGTATTTAATGGATTTGGTACACAAAATCAGCTTCCAAAGAATGACCTTGGGAAATGTAGAACCTGGGCTAGAATATGTTAATAATTTCCTTGTGTTTAAGCAAGCTCCAAAAAAAAATAGTTTTAATGAAGTTCCTTAGCTTGCAAACTCATGGGCCATATTCTAAATGCAGAAAAAAAAAATGTTAACTTTGTAAAATGCCATTTTCTTTCAATAGTTACACAGACTTCATTGGCAGGGGTATGTTCAAGACTTGTAGGGCTTACAAGATATCTGGGGGGGGTGTGGAGTGTCTCTCTCTCTCTCTCTCTCTCTCTCTCTCTCTGTTGATGACCAGAAGTCACAGTCTCCTAGAAAAATGCTTGGCTCACTATCCTTGAATTTTTCATAAAAATAAAGATCAAAGCCAAGGCTGATAGAAGGGGAGAAAGGTTGTACTCAACAGATTGGGGTATAAGCAAGCTTTGCCATTAAGTTTCTAAGGAAGATATTTCTTCCTGTGAGGTTTAGCTTTCCCCCCTGCTGTTTGTAAAGATAGGGTGACCTACTTAGAGCACCTGACACAGAGCCCAGCTCACTGTGGCTCATCAAATGATAATTTCGCTCTCTTATTATTCTTCATCAGTTCTCTTGAGGACAAAATCCTAGAGCTAGATTTTTATTTTTATTATTTTTTAATTTTTTATGACTGGTAACTTAATCTAAAAGGTTAATGCTGCTGGAATCTTTTCCCTTCTTGTTTCATGTCAACCTCACGAGATACACTGTGGTTTGCATAGTAAGTTCAATATTAAGAGATATGGAATGAATCACTATGCTAATCCAATGTATACAATTTATAGATATAAAGGTATAGAAACCTCTTTTTCACTCTTTCCAATAGAAAAAATACCCAGAATCTCTCAAAGTGTGTTTCTAAGTGGGGAGGTAGAAGTTTTACACCAGAACAGTTTCTAGAAAACACTGCCCAACAGTTGTTGAAATGATCCAAAATCCTAGAATAAAATTCTAAGTAAGGGTATTTTTTTTTTTCTACAGAAGAGATTTCCTTATCACGTCTAAATGCCAGGATCATGCGGGCTCCCTACATATGACTGTTTGAAAGTTTAATGTGCTCATGAATGACTGTCTTTGAAGGCTCTCAATCCACAGGCATATGGTAAGAGAACTCCCTCAGATGGGTTCTCTGCAGTCAGAAGATGATCTCTGACCATCACCTACCAAACTCATTCTACCAGTTCCTTATGATAGTCCCTCTTAGGATAATGATAATACTTATACAAATTATGATAACAAATATTTACTGAGCACTTCTCATGTATCCTAAAGGTTCCTATGTATGAAGCCATTTATCTAATTAGCATAACAACCCTACATATATTTTATGGATAAAAAAACCTGAGACATGGAAACATTGGGCCATTTGTTTTAGTACATGGAATGAGGATTGAACACGGAGCAAGCTGGATTTAGATCCTCACGCTTACTTGTAAATGATGTTACCACAGAAGGACATTGCATCCTTTCAAAACTGAATGAGACATTTCACCTCAAGAAGGCTGACTAGGCCACCCAAAGGCAATTGTCAGAATGACCCAAACAGTGCTTTTCCTGCCTTAAAATCTATGGATCATCCTATGAGCATCCCTGGCAATCCTAACAACAAACAGACAGAAAATGAATGTACCTCCCATGTAGTGACCTAGCTGGTCATTTCCTTTTTAAAACTCTAACAAAATCTTTGATAAAAGACAATGGTCCCTATCACAATCATTTGATGATCTTTATACTTTGATATAATGAAAACCACTCCACTGTCTTCTGGATTTAGATAGACAGATTTTTGCATTAAGTTCTTTTAATCATCATTATCATTATGAATATCATCATCAAGGGTCTCTGGATTTAAAGAGCCCTAGAACCATCCTATTTAGTGTGGTACTTACCTACCATCTGTGCCTAATGTGACTGAGATATATTGTTACAGTATATTATATACTTGGTCTCAAAGACTCAAAGACTTATACCACAAGAGAATGTAAATATCATATTAGTAATATTTTATAATAGCTATATGCTGACACAATAATCTTCTGGTTGTTTTGGTTAAAATTCTTAAATTTAAGTTCACTTCTTCCTTCCCTAATCTAAAAAAATCAATAAATACACTTAGACTTCTACTAGTGAGTACTGACTAGGGACTAAAGACATCAATGGTGGATATCACCTGATGGTAAAAAAGCAAAACCTTGACAATGCATGATGCCCCTTTGCTGGCATGTGACACCTAAGTTTCAAAGATACATCCTACTCCAATTGTACAAGTAAAGGGACTGATTGTGAAGCTTATTTGAAGTATATGAATGCTTCATCAAAAGATTGGCAGCTGATAGCCAAAAAGCAAAATAATTTATAAATCCTTTGGAATATAAAACTTGCATTAATTTTGTTTCCCCTCCTCTCCTCTTGCTTGTTTTTATGTTGGTCTTTTAATAGAGTAGGTTGACTATTTGGGACCTTTTGCATTTGAGGCCATAATAATTCCCACTGACAAAAACATATTAGTAGTTAATTAATCTTTCTTCCCTCTGCATTATTCACCTGTTTGTGCTCATAACTTATTACTACAGTAACATTTTCTATTCCCTGAGCCCTATATTCTCCATCATCTAAATATTGTGGATTCAGAAGAATTTTTGCTTGGTAGTTTGTTTTATTGCATCGTAGATTTCCAAACTGTCAAAATTTTAATAATAAGTGATAACTTATTAGCAATTATGTCAAGAGCAATGAATAAAACCGAAAGATTTTTACAGAACACACAGAGCCTATTCTTTAGGCATTGTGACTCATGGCCACTTGACTGCAGCCATCAGGGAGACTAAGGATTGCTCTGTGAGAAGCATGACAGAAGACAGAGAGACATTAGCAACAAGAATGTCTCAGACTAGGCCTTTCCCATCTGTACTACCAGGCACCCTACTAGCTGTCTTGTAGGATATGTGTAGAGATTGAATTCACCACACATGTCATGTAGAACTCTGAACAGCAAAGTCTTATTCAGGAAATGATGATGACAAAGGCTTAAGGAAGTGCCTATGCTATGACTATCACACAGAATGACACATGATTCATACTATTTTTGTTAGTGTATAACTTACATGCCTCTGAAGATATTCAAGTGTCACAGTAGAGAAATTTTAGGAAAAAAATTGACCTGGTTGAACTAGTATGACATCTCTTAAAGTAAATTCTAATGAAAAACAAAACAAAAATATACAAAAAAAAGCAAAGACTTCATAGAAGTAGCAGTGTCCTTTGCCATGGGGCTCATACAGGGATCCTCAACAGTTGTTTGTTCTGTTTTCTTTTCTTGACCTGATTCTTTGATGTAGTGAATTCCTGATTGTCTTTGAAGGTCTGCATCCCATCATCATCATCATCATAATCTTCATTGTGTTTTGCCTTTCCACCATGCTAGCAAGCACTAGCAAACATGAAATCAACTTGATTTTCTCTAATATTCATTTTTATGAGGAAAATAGAGCAGAAATAATTTTTAACCTGGTTACTCTTTCCTAATTTTATATTCTTCTGTCGATTTAGTAGGAAATGATGTGACAAGGGAAACAGTAGTCCAGGTCTCTTAAATTAGGTAGTCAAAGAACATTCAAAGATGCATAGAGAAAGCATATGGCACCATATCATTTAAGTACGAAGGACTAGGCACTTATCATATTCAGATACTTTGACTTAAAAGCCTCAAAGAATGCACAGAGATGCCATTTAAATCTGAACAAGGGATATTGATGTTTGCATTCTAAAATTCTAATGAACTAAGAAGCTTAGCAATCACTAGGAACAGATCAGTGAACCCACAGGGAGAACAGCTAATTAACTGCCTCTCTGAAACATTCCTTCCTTTTTGTAAAATCAACTAAGGATCCACAGACTTCGAGTATATCATCAAATGATGTGTGAAAGAGATACAAGTTCAACAATAAATACCATCAGCAATATTATGCTTTTCTTAAACCCTCGGGGCCAAATGACCTGAATTTGAGTAAATTGATTTTGTTCATACTTCGTGCTAAGTCAAGCAATTGTTTTTCATGACATGCATGAACCCATGGTTGCTCTGTTTATAAAGTTCATGCTTGAATTTTTCCCATTGCTGATTGCAATTCCCTTTTGCTTTAATATTAAGCACTCCTTTTAAAAAAGGAGCAGTGGATGTTATACACAGCACACCATCATAACCATTCAGGGTCATCCATAAACATCTGAAGAATTGGCCAATCCACTTATGAGTTTTGCTTATCTGAGCCACAGTCAGGATAAGTCTTACTGAGCTAATGAGATGATATACCATGGCATTAAGCAATGGGTACTTCCCTGCTCCACATTAGCTATGCATGCTCTTTGATCCAAGGAACCATTTGTGTCATTATCATAATCTTCATCAACTTGTCAAGATAATAGAGGTCCTGGAGAGTTCAGAGAACTCTTATATAGTTCATGCAAGTTCCAAGAAAATACAACACAGTTTGTGGGATGCACATATCTTTATGGAGAGCAGTGAAAGGGTAGAGTTTACAGTCAGTTTGAGAAGGGGAGAGAAACTCATGCTCTGAAATGTGGTGGGTGGAAGGGTAAGTAAAATGCATAAGGACAAGTTCATGACATGAAGCTCTAAGGAGAACAGGTGAAGATAAACTCCAAGATGATAATCAAAGTCAGAAGGAAAGGCAGAGTAGCTCTTCAGCTTGCTTTCAGCAAACCCCACACCTATATTTGCCACAAGTAGACAGATCTAGGTTTCAAGGGGGAAAGTTACTTATCATCCTTGACACAAGTCTACCCAACTTGCTTGGCAATCAGACAAGGCTTATAATTGCCTCTCTAAACCTTTCTGGTGGGCCGCAATTTTCAGCCTTCTGCAGCACACTGATTTCTGACCAAAGGATTATGTTTCATCAGTGCCCCATTAAATTAACCTTAGATGGCTGATAGCACCGTGTTCTCACATTCAGTGGAGCCATGAGTTAATGAATCAACCCCCTGAAAGCAAGATGCACTCTCCTTCAAATCACATCCTATCTTGTCGGGAATTTCAAGTTCTTGAAGTGTGACTCTTGTCCTATGATATGTGCAACTCGTTAACAGATATTCACTGAGGAGCCACCCTCTACCAGACAAGGGCCCTGCTCCCAAGGCTTTACAATGCACTTGGGGGATGCCGGTGATGCATACAAACTGAAAATTACCGTGAGTGAGATATTAAGGATGTAACAGGCATGTTAATAGGAAGGAGCTCTGTGGTAAGGACAGAGGCCTGGTTAATTTAGCTACAGCAAGAAAGGTAAGAGAAGCTCTGTTTGGAGGTGACCTTGACCTAGGATTTGGATAAAGACACAGATTTATGTGAAAGGGAGCAGGCAGAGAACAAAGGCTCCGAGGTATGGAAACCAATGCTAAGTTTGGCAAAAGCGAGCCCTATCAGAAGAAGACTTATTGCTGTCATGAAAGTGAGCAGAACCCAACATTGAGGTTGAAAACATCACTTTGGGCTACAACATTGTAAATAAGAAAACAAACAGGAAGGTGAGACAGATATGACCGACGGCTGGCATGAAATGTTGAGCCAGGCAGATGATCCTGAAAGCAGTAGCATTTGAAAAGTACAGACGAGAGATAAATTGGGACAGGAGTTCAAACTTAAAATTACTTTGGAAACAGGCACTATTCAGGTCGACCTCTCATTCTGCATTTGTGGGAAAGACTTTAATGCTCAGTGTGAGGAAACCCTGTTAAGACATATAGACACATCCTAAGTGAGGGACGTAGCGTATGTAAGACGCAGAATTGTGGGGGCTCTACTGACCTCCAGCATGAGTGACATGCTTAACAGCATTCAGTCTCATTACAAAGTCCTTTTCAGACAAAAATAAAGCACATCATTAAAAAGTACTTTGCAGGGAATGACAAACACATGTGAGGATGCAAGCAAAGCTCACGGATCATCAATATGCAATGCTGAGCTAGAGAAACGGCAGGAAGAGGCTGGAAATGAGAAAAATCAATAGAATACAGTCTCAGAAAAGTCAAGGAAGACTTACACCTTGTATTTCTAAGAACTAAACCACAACAACAACAACAAAGAATGTTTTGTTAGGCAGTCACCCAAGTTCTATAATACTAATAAGAAAAAGTCATTCTTTGTTACAGAGCTTGAAACCTCTACAAGGAGATAAATGAGAGGATGGGCCGGAGGTGGGAAGATGGGAAATGCAGAACCCTGAGATCTGTGCGGTGACCAGCTGTTCACATCCTTCCAAGCAGTCATGACCCAAAGGGATCCAGGGATGTGATTCTTACCCTCTCGCACAAAGATCATTCTGCTACAAGTGTTTTTCTAATTGTGATCTATCCTTTTATTGATGTTGACACCTGCCTCCTTGTAGCCTGACACTGCTAGGTCACTCCTTAGAAGCCACACAGAACTTATTAACTCCACAAAAAAGCATATTCAGTCCCCTTTAAAATGATTTTCCAGAAGGTCAGATATTTAGAAGCAGTGACAGTGCTGTCCTCTACTTATCTTCATCTACAGTCTTCATCCTCTTTCTCTGTTTCCAGAACCTGCCATCTTGCACCTGTTCTGTGACTCTTCTCCAGCTATCACTATCCATATTAGAACTGTGCTCACAAAGAATGTACCTAGGACTTCTTTAGCTATGACTTTATAAGACTGCAGCAGGAGGAGCTCAATGACGCTGGCTGAGCTCGGTCTCCTGCTGTTTCTCTTCCCCACCCATCTGCCTGCAAGGCAGCCTGTTTGTTGTGTCACAAAGAGATACATAATCCACACTGAGTGATTTCATCGGTATAAAGAGTGTCATTCTTCATCACCCTATCATTTCTGATTAAGATCACTCAGTCTAATGTACATTACATCTTGTACCAATAATGCCTGCTCGATGCTTCATGCTCCCTATGCCTCTTGCTAGACATTACCTTATTATGTACTCAACAGAGAGAAAATTCTCAAAGAGGGAGATTAAACTGAGGCCCAGTGGCTAAAGGCAGAGAGAAAATTGGAAATGTGGTGTTTTACTTACTCTGAAAAATGGTGCCAAATGAGGACATCCAACCACCTGGCTTGAAGTCTGGGTTCTCATTACTTACCCTCCGTATATGTTCAAAGGCAAAATCAACAACAATAAGAAATAATAAGTATAATAAGAACTAATAACTGCTTAGTTCATACCAATCCCCAAATCTGCTTTCAGGAGCTGTATGTCACATAATACACATGCTAAGCTTTTGGAGTGGTAAACACTATCCATTTTAAAGATAAAAAAAAAAAAGAAGGCAAGCAACTTTATTGACTGGTGGATTGTAACGAACTTGATTCTAATGTTCAAATCCTTTCCAGTCAAATCCTTTCCTCTCTATAGGGCATATTATAAGCTATGTAGAGAGGACATGTGGATTGTGGGAATGTGTGCTGTTTATTTGTGAGTCTATTGATGCCACTAGAGCATTCAGGAGGGCAAAGGAGAATGAGAGGAGAGAAAGGCCACATGCTATGCAATGTTGGCCTTTATGTCTTGGATGGAGCTGAAATGCATCCATACAGCTTCTGTCACTAGCATATTTGGAGCAAAAGCACGATTCAAGGTGACTGATCAGCCTAAGAAAGCAGTGTTTTCAAGCACTTTTAATACCATTCCAGCAGCATTCACTTGTATATAAATCATGTGGTAATTTATTCATTAAAATAACCTGTACATAGCAACATTTTATTAACCTTGGTTTACGTTAATAAGCTGTGCACTTGTGTTTTTAATATATCTCAGGAAATAATGATCCTGGAACTCTGATTTTCTTCCCACAGAGACTAAACTGTTATCAAATCCCCAACCTGCATTCCCCATCTCCTGAAACCAAGTTCACATTAGAGTGTTTAGACGCTTTGGGAAGCTATGGTTGTGGACCGCACCTACTCCTACACTCACATTTGCATCAGAATCACCTGGGAGGGTTTTCACACATGTAATGATTGACTTCTATATTCCTCTGCCATCTATCCAAACACAATATCTCAAAGATAGCCCTGAGAAATACGAGTTACAGGCCCTAGGTCACAAACCAGCCATACCGTGGCTACACAATGTCCACCCAAGTTCACTGCAAGTATTGGAAAACATATCAAAAGATCAACCAAGTCTCAGAACAGACATCAAAGAATTTCATCATTAAATGCCAAACTCTCATTCTTTATTTTCAGTGTTTGCATAGCCATTTTATATCCCAGTTAATTAGGAAAAATCCTATGAATGTACACAGAGATGTACAGTCCATGAGGCCTCTGGGTACAGGTTGAAGGTCTTCATATAGTTGGCAGAAACACATAATAAACAACCAAATTTTAAAATACAAATGGAAATTGTTTCCAAAGAACCAAAAGAAGAGTATCAAATGCATGACTAATATCTACTTGTTCTACCCAAGGCAGACATTGCTAATAAATCTAAGCACCTTTCCTTGTTATAACCAAAGTGCTATTAAAATAAGCACTCCAGGGTGCTAGCACCATCTCACCAGCTCTCATATGTGTGGAATATATTTTTCCTTCTTTGACTATTTGCAGAATGTAAACTGAAATGACTTTACATTTTCTTCTAACCTACTCTATCATAGGCTGTGTTCCACACAACAGACACTGGAAGGTTCTCTGGCAGACAAGACCTTAGGGTAGATCACATAGCCCTTGATGTTCATACAGTGTTGATTTGACATTTGTATCTTTTGATGAAGAGACAACAACATCATCCAACTTCTATAATGTTAAGGCGATTCAAGTCACACACATGTAATTTAAATCAACTTGGTTTCTGTCGAGGATAACTCAAAGTTCCACTTTGAATATATGCTCTTTAGAGAGACAAGTTTTCTCTAAGAGTGTGGTAAGTACAAAGTCAGCATGTTTTTGTATGTGTATGGTGTGTACATGTGCCAGAGGTTGCTACTGCTATCTTTCCCTCTCCTTCCCTCCCTCCCTCCCTCCCTCCTTTTTTTTTTTTTTGAGATAGGGTTTCATTGGCTTTGCAGCTCACTGATTTGGCTATAGTGGATGGGCAATGAGCTCCAGGTATCTGCCCATTTGCTTCATAGGCATTTTGTTCCTAGTGCTGGGGTTACAAACGTGCATGGACTTCCATTCTCTACTTTTTATAGGGGTTTTGGAGAGCCAAACTCAGGTTTCCATGCTTGCAATTGAGCCATTTCCCCAGCTCCAAAAGTTAGCATATTTGTCTCAAAGACTCACATGTCAGTCTGCTTGATTTCTACTGTTAATACTTTACATTGCCTGTAGAGATTGAAAATCATGTCTTCACACAGATATTAAGTGTCCTGGTAAACATGACAAGGCAGAAATCACAAGGACACTTGTCTTGCTATTGGGTTTCATTAGAGCAAAAAAAAAAAAAAAATCATTATAATTCAATTATTTTAGGTTCTCCTGATGGTCACTCTTAGCTTGTTAGCTTCTACTGCCACTGCCCAAGTTCTGCTGGGTAGAATACCATTTAAGAGCATGTCTGGGTCTGGGGTGACATCTGGTTGACTGGGTTGATTTCATACACTGACAGTCCTTGTGATCAAATAATAAGGATAGACTCACCTCATCGTAGATACTGTCATTCCTGCGGAAGTCCCCTGCCTTCCTGGGAAGAATGTGGACATGTACATGCTGAAAATACAAAAGAAAGAAAATGTGTTTAATTTCCCTTCTGTCTTTTGACTTGACAGTGATGCTTTCCTGGAGGCCAATTACTCTCCCCTGGTTCTTGCTGGATTATTTTTCAGAGGAAGATGATGCTCACCTTCAGAAAGCACATCTGAAATCTGCCGAGAATAAAGAAACACAAAACAAGAGGGAACAACTTGGCAGCATACTGCAGTCTGAGGGAAATGCCAGAGTGCATTACAGGCTCTGTGGAATTATCCGTCACTGTCAGTCTGGGTTGTAGTTAGCCAGTGCTTTGAAATGACAGTATGTCTTAAGAGATGGCTGCTGTAACTCTGAAACTGACAAGAGATAAGAATTGGCCAACAGAGAACTGCATAAGTAACCTGTGAATTAGTGATTGGAGGAAGTAGTATGGGCTAAATCAAGAATAGTGGCTTTGAATGACAATTACACAACTGCAATACAAACAGTTCTCATTTATTCTTACTGACTATGACAACTGACATTTGTATTAGTTCTGGATAGTTTTTTACTTAATACTTCCACACAGGCTTTCTAAAGTGTTCTTCATTTTAAAGAAAGGGAAACCAATGCTGAGAGAAGTCAAGGCTCTAGCACTACAGAAAGTGGTAGAATCCTTACAGAAAATGATGTCACACAGCTCTTGCCCTCTTGTTCTTTACCAGCATACATATTAATTCTGTGAACTTAATATTTTATTTATTTATTATTTTTTTATTTATTACAACTTATTCACTTTGTATCCCAGCTCATAGCCCCCTCCCTCATCTCCTCCCAATCCTACCCTCCCTCACTTTTCTCCTCCCATTCCCCTCCCCCAGTCCACTGATAGGGAAGGTCTTCCTCCCCTTCCATCTGACCCTAGCCTATAAAGTATCATCAGAACTGGCTGCATTCTCTTTCTCGGTGGCCTGGTAAGGCTGCCATCCCTCAGAGGTAATTGATCAAAGAGCCAGCCACTGAGTTCATGTCAGAGACAACCCCTGTTCCCCTTAGTAGGGTACCCACTTGGAGACTGAGCTGCCATGGGCTACATCTGTGCAGGGGTTCTAGGTTATCTCCATCCATGGTCCTTGGTTGGAGTAACAGTCTTTGCAATGATACCTGTACCAGAATTTTTGGTTCTGTTGCTCTCCTTGTGGAGCTCCTGTCCCCTCCAGGTCTTTCTATCTCCCCCTTCTTTCATAAGATTCCCTGCACTCTGCCCAAAGTTTGGCTATGAGTCTCATAGCTCTCATACCCTGCTGGGTAGAATATTTCAGAGGCCCTCTGTGGTAGGCTCCTTTCCTCTTAAATTGTGTGTGTGTGTGTGTGTGTGTGTGTGTGTGTGTGTGTGTGTGTGTGTAGGTCAGAGAACAACTGGTAGAGGTTCTCTTCTTCCACCTTGCTCATTCTTTGGATTGAACTCAGGTTGTCAGTCTTGGCAGCAAATACCTTCACCTGCTGAGCCATCTTACTGACCAGAACTTAATCTTTTAACTTCCTCATTTACCTAATCTAGTTTACTAAAGCACCCAGGTAATAGACATAACAGTCTTACTAGGCTGACAAGACTCAAGACTCACAGTATATCTAATTCAATATATATTCTTCAAGGCTAAGCTGCTATCTGAAAGTTTTACTCTACCAATGGCCTCTGTTGTACCTCTCTAAGCATAACCTTAGTCATGCCCTTGAGCTATATTCCTGTATTTATTACCAACTGCATAGAATGTAAAATGGAAAAACTTAAGTATGAAAAGACAAGAATCAAAGCACATCCCCAGTCCTGCCCACCCTACCTTGATTACTGTGGTTGGGGTGTAACCATGGACCTCCAGAGAACATGAAGTGTCTCTGTGGCTTTGTGTACAAGGACGGAAAGATAAGCTATTTCAGGAGAGGCAGTGAGCAAGGCTGTCCAAGGTGAATGAAACAAAGACAAGCTTCATGTAAATTCTTGCGCACACAGTCCCCAAACAGTGACATGTTTCTACCAAAATATTGTCCAGTCAAAGAAGAAGCCAGTCTCAAACCGCTCAGCAACTGAGATGCAGGTATACTTAAGTATCAGGCTACTCAAGTGAAGAGAGGGAGGCAGAAACAAACATGGAGAAATACGTTCCAAACTACCCAGGAAGCAAATTCGTAAAAGAAAGCCGTGCAACATGGGCCCAAGAAGAAATTAACTGTGCTCCTTAGCTGAATGATTCAGACATCAGAGCAGAGAAGCTGGGAGCAGAAGTGCCCCACCCAAGCTTCACTTGCAGATCCCACTGCAATTCTTTTTTTCTTTCCCTCCATTTCTTCCTCATCAAGACCCTTTTTGCTTTCTTTCTTGATGTCATCCACCTGTTCTCCACCATCTTCTTTACATTCTAGTCATCACAAGCCTCAGATCAATGTTCAGCCCTCAACCTGCTGGAGGACACAGATGTGATAGTAACAGCTTTTAACCAGAGTACAGTCTGCACACTATAGGTGGACCTCCCATTTACTAGCTGGGTTACCTGCCACAGGCATCCTGTGACTCAGAATCTTTCCCTAGGATGAGGACTGCAACATTCCCAACTTACTGGCCTAAAGCCTCAAGTCTGCTGAGCACGTTTGTCATTCACTTGTCGTGCTGCTTCGCAATGTTCTCACTATATGCGAATGTAGTGGGAATATCTTCAGTGTTAAAAAAAAAATCTGAAGACCAGAGGTCACATTCAGTCACTGGTGTTTATATTAGCAAGAATGTTATTTCCAAAATGCTATAAATGGTTAAAGCATCTCTTTTTGCCAGAATTACCTTGTTTCTTGATTAGTGTTTCTCAAACTACAGGAAATAACTGGGCACTGCTAAAATTAAGGGCCTCCTAATTTACTTTCTAATTAATTCCCCAGTGATGTTGGTCAAAAGTCACACTTTGAGAGCCATTGGCTAAGACCATCCATCTTGTTCTAAGGCATGCTGCTATGAAATGTTGAACACTGAAGTTAACACCTTGTTTGGCCTGCCCTGTTGGGTGATGCTGTTTTATGTGGAGCTCTATCCCCATGTACTGCCCAGGCAGGCTGTGCTGATCAACCTCCCTGTCTGTTCTTAAGGCCATGCCAATGAACTTGACTCTGATTCCCGATCTATTCCTTGCTCCTCTGGGTTCACTCATCAGAGCTATTTCTATATGCTGCTACCATTCAGTCTTGAAAATGCCACTCTCAATCACTGGCAACCATTTGAAACTTGCCATGACACCAAAGTCAGTAAACAGCTCACTGTCTAGGTGATTTTTCCCAAAGGGCGTGATCTCAACTCCTCCTGATACATGATACACTGACATAAACTCTTAAGTGACAGCCTAATTGCAGGATTCTGACAACCTGCTCAGCCTCTTAAGACAGAGAAATCATGACAAAGCCAGCTCAGAGCCTTGTAAGGAAGAGAAGAAGGACTAACCTAGAAATGTGGTAAGTATATAAACCAAGTTGGTAACTTACAGAAGCTCAGAAAGGGGAGAATGAGAGTGTGAGAGAATCATCAATATTATTCACCATTGTGGAATGCTTGAGTTGGTTTCAGTGAACCTGGAAAGACAATTCTTCAAAGCCCATGAAAAGATGGTCAGTGCCATTAGTCATTCGTGAAATGACAATCAAAACCACACAGAGATTCCACTTCACATCCATAGAGCATTTCTAATAAACACACAAACAAACAAAAACCAGACAAGTGCAAGTGTGGGCAGGACTGTGGACACATGGAAGCCTCCAACACTTTTGCACAGAGGACAAAATGATGCAGCTGTACGCTTGAAAAGCAGCTTGGCAATTCCTCAAAATATTAAACATCCAGCCACCAAATGACCCAAAATTATATTCCCAGCATTTACTCAGGAGAATTGAAACCATGCAGGCACAAAACCTTGTAATGCATATTTTTAGCAGTATTATTCACAATCATCAAAAAGTGGAAACAATCCAAAATGACTATCAACTGATGAATGCCCATAATAACAAGACAACGGTAGATGATTGGGCATAAAAAGGAATGAAGCTGCTAAGGAAAGGCATTATGCTAAGTGAAGGGGCTTAGATCGGAATGGCCATATATTACATGATTCCATTTATGAAGTGTTCAGACTAGGCAAATTCGCAGAGAAACAACAGTGTTTCCTGGAGCACCATAAAGACTGGCTGCCAATGCAAACAGGGTTTGTTTGAAGGTGATGGGTGTTTTCTTTTCTAGTGTCACATAGTAGTGAATAGTCTCACAATTTTTTAATGCATTAAACCCGCTGAATTTTTCACTTGAACAGTGTGAAGTGTATAAATTCTACCTCATTAGAGGTGTTGATAGGAATGGGAGGAGTAGCTGGACAACTGCGCTAAGATCCCCTTTTTCTGTTCTGCTGCTTCCTCCTGCATGTACTATTCCTTACGTCAGTGTTTTCTCACAAGTATCCATCACCTGAGGATAGTGATTACAATCAAAATAATGCGCCTTTTCCTCATTAGACTGCGGCATAATTCAATTGCAGGGAATTGACAATGGCAGGGAAAAGACAAAAAAACCCATAGGCTAGTGTCCCTTCCAGCTGGCTCCCTGCACTCCCAGTCATGAGAGCCTGCGTGAACACCTCTCTTCAACACTCACCTCTGAATAACGATAAAAGGAAAATTTGGCTTTAAGGAATAGTAACAATGATGCTGTAGGGGCAGATAGTGTGTTCTCCAAAGCTGCCAAATGCTGAGTTTCTTCTGTGAGTGACCAGTTTAGTCCCATGGAAGGACTCGATATAATCTAAGTCATGCATCCAAGACTCCCACTCCAGGGATAAGGAAAGCAGGCTATTTATGCATTGGTTAAGAACTGTTCTTAGAGAGGCAGGGATAGTCTAACATGTCTATTTCCTTTGCCCTGAGGGTAAAGAGTGACTTCCCATCCCAACCATTATCCTGATGAAACTCAGGCCAACAAGGGTGGATCACAGCCATAGAACATGGAGTCAAGGCGATGTGGGCAGAGAGCAGATACCACTTGTAGCAAGTGATGTCTCATATCTAACACATCAGTTCTCATGATCTACTGCTGGGTTACAGGTTTAGGGGGTTAGTCTCCTTTCCATGGGTGTAAGAGAGAAAAGCCGCGTTGGTTTTTAGTCTGCCAACCACAAGGGCCTACACCTTCCAGAGCAAGCTTGGAATGGCAGGGGGAACACGTGTGTGGCTAAGAACAGCAGTCTCAGCTTGACCATATCTGATTCAGCTGAAACTGTTAGCTCTCTCTGTATGGGGATGACATCAATTGAGAAAAGAACCTATGTAAATTAGAAAATACTAGAGAGGCACACAATCTAATTTCTTCATTTTACAGAACAGGAAAGTGCCTCTTGGAAGACGAGTGTCAACCCAATGGAAGGGACAAGACTGCAACTGTAGGCTTTGACTTGCCTTCAGAGATCCTGTCATGTCATCCCATCCCACTTATCTCAGGTCTTAAAAATGGAAAGCTCCACAGGGAGGGGCATGGGATATATGTCCTAGAGTTGGATGCCAAGGGCCAGATATGACCCATGCTTCCTCGCACATGAGGTGTTGTCTTTTCGAAACTCATTTTATTCTTCCACATCTATCAAGTATCCATAAACCAGCAAAGTAAATCATGAAATTATCGTCTGTACTCTAGGAATTCATGTTGTTATCATGCTTGGGCTGATGTCATCACGTTTTAAATATTTGACACATCTGAGGAATGATTATATCACTGCTACGGCAGTGCCTCTGAAGATACTATGAACAACCTGCTTCTATTGTAAACCAGAAGGCTTCTTCTGCAATGAACTGAATGGAACATATTTTACTTTGGGCTGTCACTATCTCCAAAGCGAGTGCTTTTGACATGACTGGATATGCCTGACTTGATGTGGAGAGGACTCATCTTCTGCTACTGTAGCTAGGGTCAGCATGACATCACCGAAAGCCACTTCAATGTAAAATAAATGTCACTAGAAATGATGTTCACAGAGCTTTGAGGGCACCTTAGCACGACCAATTGAGGAGTAAAAGCAGTGAGCTGTCAAAACTCAAAGGCAAACATGAAGGCATACAGATGGCCTTGGAGCCTGCTGCCCAGAGCTCTTCCACTGAGAATATGGGCAATGCTCAGGCAGCTAGGTTGCCTTACAAAACAAAGGAAAACAAAAAGGAACAGCAACAACAACAAAAGCACAGAACACAGAGTTTTTCCATGTGTTCAAACTGTCCCAGTCAAGTTGGGAAACTTAAAGAAAAAGCCTAAGGAACCAATTCAAGTTAACAAAACAAACAAACAAACAAACAAACAAACAAAAAAAAAAAAAAAAAAAAAACCTCTCACAGGATTTGTAGAGCCCCTGTAGAGTTTTGTGGCTTAACAACTGTGTTTTTCAGGCTGTACATCATTGGCAGTGCTCCAATGGTGAGTTATAATCATACATCACAAGAGAGATGGCACTCTCCTGATATATGGGCTCCGTACATCATCCCAGCACTATGGAAGTGATGATGCATTGCGCTGAGCCACAACGAGCATTTAAAGGAGCTTTTAGCAACCAGACAGTTTTAAATTTCAAATTTTCTAAAAATCAAGGTCTTTTCAAGTCAGATAAAAGCAAGGCGAGGGAATGTGGTGTCGTATGGAGTCGCCCGAGTCTGAGAGCCTGCCAACCTGTCGTTGCCTTTTGGCTTCAAGCTCAGGAGGTGTGAATAATTGGCAGGCTCTATTTTTTTCTCACTGTTTTTCCATAAGAACAGAAGTCCAGGGACCCGAACAAACAGGAGCAAGTGTCAATGCATCTATTTTGCCAATCAGTTTCCTGAGTCTTCCATACTATAAGCAGGAGTCATTCAATAGCACCTCAAGCGCCGCCTAGCAGGAGCTGTGCCAGGGAACTGGCTGAACCTAGGGAGAGCACTTCTTTTCTTTGCTCCAAGAAGCTCTTCTACTGAAATGTAAAACAAAACAAAACAAAGCAAAAAGAAACAAACGAAAAGTAGTAAAAGTAGTTAAACTTCCTAACCCATCGCTCTTAAACTCCAAATAAGGTAGAAAATTAGACTCTTCTAACATTTGTTTGTAAGATGCAGGAAGCTCTGACAGCAAATGAGAAAAATGAAGGTGAATGGTATCCAGGCTTCCCACCCGGAGGTGGACATTAGAGCTTTTGTCCCAGTTAGGTCACCTGTCCTATTTTTCCGTGTTAATAAGATAGCAGTGCAGCTTATGGGGCAGTAACGTGGCTTTAGGAGAATGTACGCACTTTGATTAAGACCTACCTGCTGGGAGGAGGGTGTGTTCAGAATCATTACTATCAATTAAGAAAACAGGTGTTAGGAGAACTTTTCTCCCTTGTTTAAAATTTCACTGCAATAAGCAGAACAATATGAAAATCTCCCTACTGTTTGGTAATAGACACTAATAGTGACACTGGGAGGCAATTACATCTCCAGCGGCATCTTCTGTTTTTCTTCACCAAGTATATTAAAGGAAAGAACAGTGGAAGAGATACTGCCATGTGGAGAGAAACATCTGGCTGTGAGGAATTAACATTCTCCTTTCTTATTACCTTGCCTACAGTTTATCATTCCTTTGTCTTCCTCCAGAAGATTCTAACACTCAAATTATTATAATTGATTATAATAATTATATATATTATATATATAATTATATATATTATATAATAATTATTATTTTTAAATAAGGGTAGTAAAAAGGAAGGAACGCATGACTTGCTACTTTGAGGCTGCCACCTCAATGGTGTAAACAAGGCAGGTTTTACATCTGGAAAGATGAGGTTCTTGTACAAGCTTTTAAGTGAATTCACCAAATCGTTCTCTTTTCTTTTCTACAGAGAGAAACCCAGTTGAAGTTTTCTTTAATGAGGTAAAAATCTTCATCTATATATTCACAGTAATATTATACCATCCATATATGCACTATTTCAAAGTAATTTTTACTTTTATTAGCTATTATTGATGTGAGCATATAATACACCAAGAACTAAGCTTATTCATATATGCATACATTATATGAACATACAAATACAACCTAACAAAACACTATACTATGACTTGAGAATTATTCTTAGTACTCTCTGTGTATATGTCTCCTCTATATGTCTCCTCATACTCTCTCTCTCTCTGTCTGTGTCTCTCTGTCTGTGTGTTTCTTTGAGAGAAAATGAGGCTTAGAAGACTTAGCAAATTGCAAATTACAAGGTCATCAAGTTGATAGAGCAGCAAAATTGAGGTTCTAAGCAGGACCATGAGATGCCAATGCTCAATCTGATACGTTATCAGTATATGATGATGCCTCATCTAGAACATCTGGGATGTACATTGTTGTTCCCGTGAATAGACCAAGATCAAGCCTTCAGTTATATGCAGGCCAGAAAATTCACAAACATCACCTTCAATTGAGCTCCACGTAGACAAACACTGGGACAAGTGACAGATTATTCGGCTCCAGACAATTCTGTACCTTGTGAAGGAAAATCAGCTAAACATGACCAGAGGAGATTCTAAGAAGCTGAGAGGCAAAATGTCTTCACATGTATTTTTGTACAAACCTGCTGAAGGAGCACAAGCAAAAGCACCTGGCTGCTGCTGGCAACTACTCTGAGTTTCCAAGGAGTGCTTAGAGAGGTGGAAGACCATGTTGGCTAAAGGAAAGGGGGAATTTGAAGACATGGCAAAGGCTGACAAGGCTTGCTATGAAAGAGAAATGAAAACCTACATCCAAAAAGAAGTTCAAGCCCAGTGCACTCCAAGATACCCTCTTCAGCCTTCTTGTTCTGTTCTGAGTATTATGCAAAATCAAAGGAGAGCACCCTGGCTTATCCATTGGTGATGTTGCAAATACACTAGGAGAGATGGGTAACGACACTGCCTTGGATGCCAAGCAGCCCTATGGAAAGAAGGCTGCCACACAGAAGGATAAAAAATGTGAAAAGGATGTTGCTGCCGAGAGCTTAAGGAAAACCCAATGCACTGAAAAGGGAGCTGGTCAAGGCTGAAAAGAGCAAGAAAAAGAAGAAAAAGGAAGATGATGAGGATGAGGAAGAGAAGGAAGAAGATGAAGAATATGATAATGAATAAGTTGGTTCTAGCAGTTTTTTGTTGTTGTCGCCTATAAAGCATTTTACTCCACCCCGTATACAACTCACTCCCTTTAAAGGAAAAAAAAAAAAAAAAAGAAAAAAAGAAATGTAAGGCTGTATAAGATTTCTTTTTTAAACTCTACAGTGTCTTTTATTTATTTATTTATTTATTTTTTTGTATAGTTAACACACTACCAAATATATCTTTAGATAGCTCTGTTCTGGTGATATTTTCAACATCCAATAATCTTACCTAGTATAGTCTGGGAGTTGTATGTTGGCATGGAAATTAAAAACAGGTTCTTATTGGTGCACAGCACAAATTATTTATATATGGGGATGGTAGTTTTATGGCTTTAGCTTTTCATTTTTTTCATCTTCAGTTGTCTGTGATGCAGCTTATACAAAGATAATTATTGTTCTGTTAACCAAACACCACTCTGTAATTGTAAAAAAAATTATTGTGGGTGATTTTGTTGATATTCTGAATGCTTTTAAGTAAATATAAATTTTTTTAAAAAAATAACAAACATTACCCCCTTTCATTGCACAAAATTCTAGTTTGGGTGATAATTTGTATAGTCCTTCATCGAGTCCTGTATTTCATGCTAGAGAATCTTATTTCTGCTGATTTGAGCATTCTTATCTGACTGTAGTGGGATACAAGAAGGAAAGAGAAGAAAGAAGGTTCTTACAAAGTCCTTAAAGAACAGGCCACTGACTTTTTAAGCTCTGATGGTATGATTAAATTTCCACTGTGTTCCTAACACAGATGTGAGAGAGAAATGAAATCAAACAGATCCCCTCTAGCTTTAAACAGAAACCTCAAGCACTCTAGAAATTTCTACAGTTGAGTACTCTTTATTTTCATAATAGAAAGCAACAGTTATTGTGGCTACTCATTAAGCTCTTACAATAACCCAAGCACCATATGCCAAGAACTGAGATAAGCCCTGTATCTATAATATCTTAATTATTTACCATGAACTTCCATGACACATCATCAAAACCTTTGTCATTGTTGACAGATGAGGAAATGGAGGCCCACAGAAGTAGTCTGCTCAATTTCAAAGCCACAGAGTGACATCCGAGTCCAGCTAAACCCAGCCTGGTAGAACTTCCGTACTCTGTTCTCTTCACACTACTGACCCTTGAGACAGTAAACTCTTCGGCAAGGGAAACACATGTGAGGGGCTTGAAACACATATGAGATCTGTCTTTGCAAATACTCTGGAGTAGCTTTTGGCTCTCAGTTGACTTTCAGTGACATAACAGATCTAAGTTCTTAGACCTAATTGGCAAAAAGATAGAACAAAAAGTATGTTAACAATCACTGCCCATAAAGAAGTAGACAAGCCCCTCTCACCCCAAAAGACATAAAACCAGGATAGCCTAATACACAGGTACCTGAGATGAGGCCAGTCTCTACTGTATTGGGCTGTGTGTCATGTGACACCAGAGGTGGAATCTGGATAAACTATTTTAGATAAAGAGTTCAGCCGGAATGAAGGAACCACGGGCCTCTGCAGAAAAGTGTTATGTTTGCTTTTATAGAGTCCTGGTCTTAGCGCTGTTACTGTGTGGAGGGTTACTTTCAGGAGTCCGGAGGATGTTACTTGATCACTACACATTGTAATCACATTGTAATCACTGTATTTCTGGTGGTTTTGGGTTCTGCTAATTAAGAGTATTCTTCCTTCCCTGTGAAATTCCTTTCTCATCTGATCTTTTCTGCTTGCCCTCTGTCAAGAACCCTTTCAAAGCTGCTCCAATGTGCAGGCTGTAGACTCTCTGTGGCTCCTCTAATGCTTTCTATGAACATGGACAACAATTTTAACTACACAGTATAAATATCACAAGTGTTAATCTTATATTATTGGAATTCTGGATATTTGATATTGTGGTTTTCTCCTAATTTTTCCCTCTTTCCCTCTCCACGTTCCTAAGTTAAAGAACATACTTATTAAGTGTTATTGAGATGGGGGTAATATGAGATGAATCAATGAAGGGATAAATAAATGGGAAGACTGGTGATGGAAGGAAATATGAATGAATACATAAATGGGTAGGCGACTGGATGCATGGAAAATGGTTAAATTAAGTTTACTAAAGTACTCTTGATTTCTTAGTTTTTATAAAATTAAAATATTTATGTCTAGGTTTCTTGGCCATTCATGTCTTTTCCTCTTCTTGAGAGTCCCTAACCATACAAGGATATGGCCTATAGAAAGCCACTATGAAGATAACACACATAGCATTTTTCCACATCAAAGAACATCTTCCCACCAAAATGCCATTCTAATTGTTTTCTCTATGCAATCGTTTTACAAAACTCCTCAGACATGCTCTGTGGCTGGAGTCATAGTTCATCCTACAATCACTATTGCTAGGACTGCCAAGGAGACCTACTCAATGGTCAGCACTGACTTTACGAACAGCCACATGGCTCCCTCTCAAAAGACAAGAAACCCACCTTGCCTCTGACCTTCAAAGATTATATATTAACTCTTTCTTTAATAGGCAGAATAGCAAAACCATGTAATTTTCATTTGCATGATATATTGAAACATTAACCCAGAGAGCTAGTCCTTCTAATATCTTTTTGTTGAAAATATAATAAAGGAATTAAATACAAATGAAACAAGGATGACATTTTTCCTTGTCTTACTTATTTTGTGCCAAATTCATACTGGTTTACTGTTTGCCCTACACATAATTACTGTTCTTTAATTTATGTTTCCATAAAATGTATAATAATAAACGTTTACTGCTCAATGAATAAACATTCAGATGAAGCCTTTAATAGGGGTTACATGCTGCAAAGCAGCACTGTGGCTTTCCAGAAATCTCACCCGATACTTAATGAACACCATTTCCATAATCTGTGCATTATGGCTTAAGCCTCCCTTTAGGAGTATTTTACCAAGCAAAAATTCATGGAATACTTCTAGTCCAAAGGGAGAAAAATGTTAAGGGGATTAATAACTTGTCCCATTAAAGAGACAGGACAAGCTTTCACGTTTCTCCAGAGACTGTAACTTAGTAATTACGATGGTGGCATTTCCTAATTACCTCTCTAGTCAGGTGTATCTCTACTATAGATTTTTACCTCTAAATTTTGGTTTAAATGAAAGTGATTAGATACACAGAAAGGCCAGCTACGAAGGTCAAGACTGGGTGAATTCCCTTTTCTGTGATAAAAAGACCAGGCAAGAGAACTAAACATTTTAGGGATATCACGATATGGTCAAATGGATACTTGTGGAAATGGAGTGACTGCGGGGAAAGCAAGATGGCACAGTGCTTAAAGGTGTTTGCTGCCAAGCTTGACAGCCTGAGGTCAGTCCCAGGATTCACATGGAAGAGGCAGACAAGGTGCCTCCTGTAAGTTGCCCTCAGACTGTATATGCATGCTCTAGCAATTCACTCAAACACATGGGCACTCGAAAACTAATTTTCAAATATGTATTAACAAAGCCAAGCATGAAGCTAGAGAGCTGGCCCAGTGTCTAAGGGCACTTGCTGCCTTTGCAGATGGCCCGAGTTTGGTTCCTGGCATCCCAAAGTGGCTCAGAGCACACGTAACTCAACTCAGTACCACAGGTCTGATACATTCTTCTGATTCTGCAGGCCCCAGGCATTATATATACATACATATTTATACACCAAAAACTAAATAAATCTGAAAAGAATTTTAAAGTTACCCAGAAGTAACTACATTTAGATAAAATTCTAAGCCGGGCTTCATGTTGATGACATGATACATTTTTTTTTAAGGTGATGTGTTTTGTTTTTTGTTTTTTGTTTTTTTAAAGTAAACTCACTTACGAAAATTTAACACTATCATCATTTCAAATGGTTATCTACTTTAAGTTTTTTTGAAAATTATATTCTTTTTCTCTCTTATTTGTTCTTTTGAGACAGAGTCTCACTGTATAACCCTGGCTGTCCTAGAACTCTCTCTGTACACCAGGCAGGCCTCAAACTTGGAGAGCTGTCTGCTTCTGCTTCTTACATGCTGAGATTAAAGACGTATGCTGCTCCTGGCAGGCTGCAAATTATATTCTTAAAATAACATACCTTTAAAAAAATAACTGGAGCACAATGATATATTTTCTCCTCTGCCAGCGCCTAGTACTGGGCTATTTACCAGAAGAAAACCAAAGATTTCAGAGGAGATCAGGGAACAAAGACTTTTGATGGTGTGACAAGAACCAGGTACTCAGACTTGGAGATCTTTGAGGAGACACGCTAACTGACAGCTGTCACTTTGTGACTTTTCAGACTGCTTGACTGGTAGGTTGGCACGGCTTATGTAAATACTGTCGGGAAGAACTCACTGCACATCGTGGGAAGGTCATGTGTCTTTAGAACAAGTGAATATCTCCATACCTGCATGCTACATGTTGGGTCTATGGTGATATTTTCCCTAGGAAATGGAGCATGCGCTTTGAGTTCCTAAGTGAAAGCTATGCCACCACCATTTTGTGATGTGCTATGACTCATTTATGCCTTGACTTTTACTGTAAAGGCTTCCCAATGAAGATTATCCTCCTTTAATATTAGATGAATTTAATCCCTTAATATGAAATGATTTTTTTAGCATTTCAATATTGCCACTCTCCCATATGATTTCAACAAAATAAAACATGCATCATAAATGGAACTCAGTGTGATCCAAATTTGATTGTATTTTTCATTGGTTTCTTTTCCACATGTTTCACTTTTCTCTTTGTATGCAAGATTTTATGTTTTCTAAAATTCCTTAGAAAGCACAGAGCTAGGAACAAGGCAAGAGGGCAAGTGGACAAACTGTTAGAATTAAGTTGACTCTGTAGGGTTCTATTTTCCTTCTAACTCAAGGGAGCAGATGTTTATGCCAGAGTAAAATGCTTTAAAAAAATGACATCTTTTCCTAGGATGGAGTTCAACATATTGAGCTGTTAATTAAAGTTACTCTTGTGGAGGTCTACCCAACGTGCCACAAGATTTTATGAACTTGGAAATCACCACTCTATAAAGCTAGCCATACCTGTGGCTCATTACAGAACTGTGGCCTATGAAGGCTCACATCTGGTAGAATAGCATTCACTCAGTAAAAGGAGGCACTGGCATTCGTCACTCCACTATAGAGGAACTTGAAAGCACATATGCCAGACAGTAGAATGTAAGAGTGCAAAGAAAATGAAATCTTCCATGATATTGCCTATGCTTGAGATGTTTTCATAGCACAAATAAAAATATAGAGATAGAGAATAAGCAGTAGATCATCAGACTGTGGAAGAGGAGGTGTACAGATGTGGAACTCAGGGCACAAATCATCAGACTTGGAGAATGAGCATGTCTAGAGAGCTAAGGTGTATCTACACGACACTGGTCCAAAAGCCCTGCAGGATACCACAATGCGAGGATTCTCTAATCCCTTAAATAAAATAGTACAGTGTTTAAACTTACAATCCTCCTCTGTGCTTTACATCTTTACTAGATAACTTACAAACTCTGACTGAAAACATGGTATAATTATCATACACTACTATTCAGAGGATAATGACAAGAAAAAGTCTCTATCCATGCTTTTTTGATGTTTTCACTTGCTTCCCAACCCTATCCATTTTGTTTTTCAATTATATTGTTTCCATACAAACTATTAGGTCATATTCTTTCCTCTTTTTCCACCTCATAAATATAATATATTATATATACATATAAACAGAACACACAAAACAAACAAAATGGAAACAACCAAAACACCAACAGCCATGGGGTACATCTTCAAAGTGTGTATATATATATATATATATATATATATATATATATATATATATATATATATATATATATATATTTAACATTTTATTTATTTTTTTTTCTTATCAGTTACATTTTATTAACTCTGTATCCCAGCCGTGTCCCGATCCCTCATTCCCTCCCAGTCCCTCCCTCCCTCCCTCACCTCCACCGTGGCCCCTTTCCAAGTCCACTGATAGGGGGGACCTTCTCCCCATTCATCTGATCCTGTTTTATCAGGTATCTTCAGGACTGGCTGCAAAGCTCTCCTCTGTGGCCTAACAGGACTGCTCCTCCCTTGGGGGTGGGGAGGCCAAAGAGCCAGTCATTGAGTTCCTGTTAGAAATAGTCCTTGTTCCCCTCACTATGGGAAACCAATTAGTTACTGAACTACCACAGGCTATATCTGAGCAGAGGTTCTAGGTTACATTCATACATGGTCCTTGGTTGAATGTCAGTCTCAGAAAAGACCCTGTGCCCAGATATATTTGGTCCTTGTGGAGCTCATATCCTTTCCTCATCAGACTAACTCCCCTTCTTTCTTATGATTCCCTGTACTCTGCCAAAGGTTTGGTCATGAGTCTTTGCTTTGAAAACACTGCTAGTTAGAGTCTTTCAAATGCGCTCAGTAGACTCCTGTCAATGTTTAATGTGCATCCCATCTGTCTTTCTAAACGAGGATTGATAATCTTACCCCATGTCCACTCTCTTGATTATCTTTTTTAGGTATATAGATTTCATTATGTTTATCGTATCTTATAGGTCTATATAAGTGAGTATATACCGTGTTTGTCTTTCTCCTTCTGGGATATTTCACTCAGGATGATCTTTTCTAGATCCCACCATTTGCCTGTAAATTTCATGATTTCCTCCTTTTTGATTGCTGAGTAGTATTCCATTGTGTAAAAATACCACAATTTCTGTACCCATTCCTCCGTTGAGGGACATCTGGGTTGTTTCCAAGTTCTGGCTATTACAAATAATGGTGCTATAAACATGGTTGAGCAAATATCTCTTTTGTGTACTTGAGCAAACTTTGGGTATATACCTAGCAGTGGTATAGCTGGGTCTTGAGGAAGCACTATTCCTAATTGTCTTAGAAAGCGCCAGATAGATTTCCAGAGTGGTTGTATCAGTTTACATTCACACCAGCAGTGGAGAAGGGTTCCCCTTTCTCCACAACCTCTCCAGCATGTGTTGTCCCTTGAGTTTTTCATCTTGGCCATTCATACTTTGGTCTTCAAAGTATATTTTTGATCCCTACTTAACTGAACTTATGTAGTGCTTGCAGATATGAAAGATCAAGTTTATTAGACATAGAATTCCTGCTAAGTAATGAGATTTTAATGTTCTTTGCCACAAAACAAACAAAAACATGGGTAACTGCAAACTGATGTACATGTTAATTTTCTTTACTGTAGAAATTATTTAACTATGTATGTGTATCCAATAATATCCATGTTGCGTACCTAAAGCCTGCATAATAAAGCTTACTTAAAATAAGCAAAGTACACATTATTTTTACAAGTGAGAATCTTTTCAAAATAGTCATTATATAACATACTGAAAGCAAACATACATTCTTAACGAAGTCCCCACAACACACAAACATTGTTTTGGTATCCTAAGGCAGAATGAATAGCTCGGATTAGACCAATGAACCCTGTTTTTATAAGGACCTCCTGAATAAGCACTTGGTTTGGGGCTAGAAGGATAGCAACAGGAGTACTCAGAGGGGAGCATAAGATCTGAGCTGGCTCCCACACTGGAAGCAAGAAAGATTTGTGAGACTCTAGTTCTGAGGTACAAGTAGTGAATTCTGCTGAGGCAACAACAATAAAAAAAGGAGAAAAGGGGACCGGGGAGTCGACAAGATGGCTGCAATGGGAGGACACTCTGTTTGAGGAGCAGGACAGCAGTGTTGGCAAAGCGACCAGGAGACTGAACTCTGGGACCTAAAACACCAGCCTTTGTGATTGCCAGGTGAGAGGAAAGCCTACTGTGTGGAAATCAATTGGGACCGACCTCAGGTCACCCAGTTAATACCCGGAAAAGGTCCTGGGGACCGGCAGGCGCACCCGCCACCCCAGATCAGAGCCCACAGACTCCTGTGGTGCCCCCAGCTGCCATCCAGGACCAGGACACACAGCCTCTGGCCCAGAGTGAGGCGTCCAGCCTCCAGACCAGAGCAGAGACCTCAGTTGACAGCCTAGAGTGCACAGCCTCGGGCCCAGAGCTGCACCCCCAGCCACCATCCCAGACAGGGGTGCACAGCCTCAGGACCAGAGTGGCATGCCCAGCCGCCATCTCAAACTTGGGTGCAAAGTCTCCAGGCCTAGAGCTGAGCACCCAGCCTCTGGCCCAGAGACTTGCTGGGTGCTCCTCTCACCTTCCCAGACAGAACTGTGTGCCCCAGGGTACCAGACTGAGTTTCCCTGTTAGAGAAAACCCCACAGCTAGGGAATAAGCAGGTTCTTCAAGAGGGCTGTACCTGGAAAACTGTAACAACAGCAGCAGCTCACTAAATTCAGAATGAGAAACCCAGAAGCAGGGCAGCTGTCTTGAGGACTTGTAGAGGTGAGAGGAGAGCCCCCCTGACTAACAAAGACCACAGCTACTACTCAGGTTTATACGCCTGAGGTGAGCAGTGGCAATTCCTGCGAAATACTGGCCATACAGTGACCATACCAAAAAGCAGAGGAGGCCTCCTTCAGAGAAAATCACCTTCCTGCCAAAGGGATTCTCCCTACCCCAGGATTCCAGAAAGCACCAGAAACTAACAGCCAACACCTAAAACAGCCCAATGGGTAGAGGTCAGCATAAAAGCTCAACCAACAAAAGACAGAGCAATATGGCATCTCCAGAATCCAGCCAGCCAGGGGCAAGCAGCCGTGGACACCCCAGCAAAATTGAAATTCAAGAGGATGACCTGAGATCTATGCTGATGAAGAGGATAATAGAGGAAACAAATAAAATACATAAAGAATTAGAGGAAGACAAAAATCAAACAGATCATGGCTATCCGTAAATAAATAGAAGAAATTAAAGACAAGCAGATTATGGCCATCCGTGAAGAAATATGGGAAGATGCAGCCAAACAGTTTGTGGCCTTCAGCGAAAAAATAATTAAATCACTAAAAGAAATAAAAGAAATAGAGGAATGTTCAAACAAACAGTTGAAGGAACTAAAAGAAAAACAGAAAAATACAATCAGGTGAAGGAAATAAACAAAACAACTTAAGATCTGAAGATAGAATTGGAAAACTTAAAGAAAACATAAATGGAGGAAATCATGGAGAGGAAGAATTTAGGTAAGAAAACAGGAACTACAGAGATAAGGCTAACCAACACACTACAAGAGATGGAAGAAAGAATCTCAAGTGTAGAATATACAATGGAAGAAATTGATGTATCCATCAAAGAAAATGTTAAATCCAAAAAATTCCTAACACAGACCATCCAAGAAATCCAAGACAATATGAAAAGACAAAACCTAAGAATAATAGGAATAGAAGAAAAAGAAGTTTCGCTGCTCCAAGTCCCAGAAAATATCTTCAACAAAATCATAGAAGAAAATTTCCCCAACTTAAAGGAGAGGCCTATAAGATTACGAGAGCCCTACAGAACACCTAATAAATTAGACCAGAAAAGAAAATCCTCCACATAATCAAAACAGTAAGTATACAGAACAAAGAAAAAATACTGAAAACTGCAAGGGAAAAAGGCCAACTAACATATAATGGCAAACCCATCAGAGTCACACCAGATTTCTCAACAGAGACTATGAAAGCAAGAAGGGCCTGGACGGATATCATGCAGACCCTAAGAGAACACAGATGTCACCCCAGTCTAATATATTCAGCAAAACTCTCAGTCATCATAGACTGAGAAAACAAGATATCAATGGCAAAAACAAGTTCAAACGATAACTACCCACAAATCCAGCATTACAGAAGATATGAGAAGGAAAAATAGAACCCAAGAAAACTTACACAATTCAGGAAAACACAGGAAACAAATAACATCACTACAGCAAAACCAAAAGTAGCCACAACACAAACACTATCATAGCTAACAGCAAAATCAAAGCATCTAATGGCCACTGGTCATTAATCTCCCGTAACATCAATGGACTCAATTCTCCCAATAAAAAGACACAAAATAACAGAATGGATATGTAAAAAAGACCCAACAATCTGTTGCATACAAGAAACACAATTAAGTCACAAAGATAGATATTACCTGAGAGTAAAGGGCTGGAAGGCGGTTTTCTAAGCAAATGGACCTAAGAAGCAAGCAGGAGCACCCATTCTAATATCTAATAAAATAGACTTTCAACCAAAATTAATCAAAAGAGATGGGGAAGGTCATTTCATACTAATCAAAGGAAAACTCTAATCAAAACTCTAATCAAAAAACAAACTAATCAAAGGAAAACCAAGAAGACACCACAATTCTGAACATCTATGCCCCAAACACAAGAGCACACACATTTGTAAAAGAAACATTAATAAAACTGAAACCACACATAGAACCCCACACATTAATAGTGGGACACTTCAACACCTCACTCTCAACAAAGGACAGGTCAACAAAACATAAATTAAACAAAGAAACAATGACTCTAACAGAGGTCCTGAATCAAATGGACCTAACAGATGTCTACAGAACCTTTCACCAAAAAACAAAAGAATTTACCTTCTTCGCAGCATCTCATGGAACCTTCTCCAAAACCGACCATATAGCTGGTCACAAAACAAGTCTCAACAGATACAATAAGATTGAAATAATCCCATATATCTTATTTGACCACCATGGACTAAAGCTGGATCTCAACGACAATAGAAATAACAAAAAGCCTACAAACACATGGAAACTGAATACCTTGCTTCTCAATGACAGCTGAGTCAGGGAAGAAATAAAGAAATCAAAGTCTTCCTAGAATTCAATGAAAATGAAGGCACAACATACCCAGACTTATGGGATACAATGAAAGCAGTGTAAGAGGAAAGTTCATAGCACTAAGTGCCTACAAGAAGAAATTTGAAACATCTCATGCCAGCAACTTAATGGCTCACCTAAAAGCCCTAGAAAAAAAAAAGAAGCAGACACACCAAAGAGGAGTAGATGGCTGGAAATAATCACACTCAGGACTGAAATCAATAAATTAGAAACAAATAAACAATTCAAAGAATCAATGAAACCAAGATCTGGTTCTTTGAGAAAATCAACAAGATAGACAAAACCTTAGCCAAACTAACCAAACAGAGTTAGTTTTTAGATTTGGCAGAGACACTATCCAAATCAACAAAATCAGAAATTAAAAGGGGGACATAACAATAGACACTGAGGAAATCCAAACAATCATTAGGACTTACTTCAAAAGTCTATATGCCACGAAATATGAAAATCTAAAAGAAATGGACAATTTTCTGGATCAATTCCACTTACCAAAGCTGAATCAAGACCAGGTAAATCAATTAAATCGTCCTATATCCCCTAAGGAAATAGAAGTAGTCATCAAAAGTCTCCCGTCCAAAAAAAGCTCAGGACCAGATGGTTTCAGCACAGAATTTTATCAGACCTTCAAAGAAGAGCTACCTCCAATTTTCTTCAAACTATTGTACAAAATAGAAATTAAAGGAACACTACCAAACTCATTCTATGAAGCCACAGTCACCTTGGTACCTAAACCTCACAAAGACCCAACAAAGAAAGAGAATTTCAGGCCAATCTCCCTTATAAACATTGATGCAAAAATACTCAACAAAATACTTGCAAACCAAATACAAGAACATATCAAAGATATCATCCACTATGACCAAGTAGGCTTCATCCCAGGTATGCAGGGGTGGTTCAATATACGGAAATCCATCAATGTGATCCACCATATTAACAAACTGAAAAAAAAAAACAAACCCACACATGATAATCTCCTTAGATGCTGAAAAAGCATTTGACAAAATCCAACCTCAATTCATGTTTAAAGTATTGGAGAGATCAGGGATACAAGGCACATCTCTAAACATAGTAAAGGCAATATACAGCAAGCCTATAGCCAACATCAAACTAAACGGAGAGAAACTTAAAGCAATCTCACTGAAATCAGGGACAAGACAAGGATGCCCACTCTCTCCATATCTCTTCAACAGAGTTCTGGAAGTCCTTGCTAGAGTAATAAGACAATTGAAGGAGATCAAGGGGATACAAATTGGAAAGGAAGAAGTCAAATTATCACTATTTGCAGATGATATGATAGTATACCTGACTGACACCAAAAATTCTACCAGGGAACTCCTACAGCTGATAAACACCTTCAGCAAAGTGGCAGGATACAAAATTAACTCAAAAAAATCGGTAGCCCTTCTGTATACAAAAGACAAAAGGGCTGAGAAAGAAATTAGGGAAACAACACCCTTCACAATAGCCACAAATGACATAAAGTACCTTGGTGTAACCTTAATCAAGCAAGTCAAACACTTGTATAAAAAAAATTTCAAGTCTCTGAAGAAAGAATTAGAACAAGATATCAGAAGATGGAAAGATCTACCATGTTCATGGCTTGGCAGGATTAACATAGTAAGAATGGCCATCTTACCAAAAGCAATCTACAGATCCAATGCAATCCCCATCAAATAACCAACACAATTCTTTACAGACCTTGAAAGGAAAATTCTCAATTTCATATGGAATAACAAGAAGCCCAGAATTGCTAAAACAATCCTCTACAATAAAAGATCTTCTGGAGATATCTCCATCCCTGATCTCAAGCTGTACTATAGAGCAACAGTAATAAAAACTGCATGGTACTGGCATAGAAACAGAATGGTGGATCAATGGAACCGAACAGAAGACCCAGAAATAAACCCACACACTTATAGACACCTGATCTTTGACAAAGATGCCAAAACCATACAATGGAAAAAAGATAGCATCTTCAACAAATAGTGCTGGTCTAACTGGATGTCTACATGTAGAAAAATGCAAATATATCCATACTTATCACCCTGCACAAAACTAAAGTCCAAGTGGATCAAAGACCTCAACATAAAACCAGACACACTAAACCGCTTAGAAGAAAAAGTGGGGAATATCCTTGAACTCATTGGCACAGGAGACAACTTCCTGAACAGAACACCAACAGCAGAGGCTCTAAGAGCAACAATCAATAAATGGGACCTCATGAAACTGAAAAGCTTATGTAAAGCAAAGGACACCATCATCAAAACAAAATGAATGCCTACAGATTGTGAAAGAATCTTCACCAAACCTTTGTCTCACAGAAGGCTAATATCCAGTATATACAAAGAATTAAAGAAGTTGAAAAGCAATAAATCAAGTAATCCAATTAAAATATGGGGAACAGAGCTAAACAGAGAATTCTTGATACAGGAATATCGAATGGCAGAGAAATACTTAAAGAAATGCTCAATGTCATTAGCCATCAGGGAAATGCAAATCAAAATGACCCTGAGATTTCACCTTATATCCATCAGAATGGCCAAGATGAAAAACTCAAGTGACAACACATGCTGGAGAGGTTGTGGAGAAAGTGGAACCCTCCTCCACTGCTGGTGGGAATGTAAACTTGTGCAACTACTCTGGAAATCAATCTGGTGCTTTCTCAGACAACTAGGAATAGCGCTTCCTCAAGATCCAGCCATACCACTCCTAGGCATATATCCAAAAGAGGCGCAAGTACACAAAAAGGACATTTGCTCAACCGTGTTTGTAGCAGCTTTATTTGTAATAGCCAGAAGCTGGAAACAACCCATATGCTCCTCAGCTGAAGAATGGATATAGAAATTGTGGTATATCTATACAATGGAATATTACTCAGCAATGAAAAACAAGGAAATCATGAAATTTGCAGGTAAATGGTGGGACCTGAAAAGGATCATCCTGAGTGAGCTATCCCAGAAGCAGAAAGACACACACAGTATATACTCACTCATATAGACATGTAATATAGGATAAACCTACTAAAATCTGTACACCTATAGAAACTAATCTAGAGGGAGGACTCTGGCTAAAATGCTTAATCCTCATCCTGAAAGGCAAACAGGATGGACATCAGAAGAAGAAGAAAAGAGGAAACAAGTTAGGAGCCTCCCACAGAAGGCCTCTGAAAGGCTCTGCCCTGCAGACTATCCAAGCAGATGTGGAGTCTTATGGCCAAACTTTGGGCAGAATGCAGGGAATCTTATGAAAGAAGTGGGAAATAGTAAGATCTGGAGAGGACAGGAGGTCCACAAGGAGAGCAACATAACCAAAAAATTTGAACACAGGGGTCTTTCCTGAGACTCCAACAAGTACCATGCATAGAGATAACTTAGAACCCCTGCACAGATGTAGGCCATGGCAGTTCAGTGTCCAAATGGGTTCCATAGTAATGGGAACAGAGACTGTTTCTGACATGAACTGATTGGCCTGCTCTTTGATCACCTCCCCCTGAGGGGAGAGCAGCCTTACCAGTCCACAGAGGAAGACAATACAGCCACTTCTGATGAGACCTAACAGACACGGATCAGAAGGAAGGAAAAAAAAACCTCCCCTACCTGTGGACATGGGGAGGGGACATGTGTGGAGAAAGGTGAGGAAGGAAGGGATTGGGAGGGGAGGAGGGAGGGAACTAGAGGGGGGATACAAAGTAAATAAAGTGTAATTAAAAATAAAATTAAATTAAAATAAAAAAAATCAAAAGGAGAAAACATACTGAGAAGGCCCAGGAACCAACCTTCATTTATCTTATTATAAATATGTTGTCAAATGATAAAGTGATTGCCCAGATATTGTTAGGAAATTGGACAATATGAGAAACTCGTGATGTTCCTTTTCTGGAAGATTTCTATGACTAAGGTATGGTGTTTATGTTGATTCTAGCTTTTGAGTTGATGTTGGAACACTCATTCCCTTTAGTGTCCTCACTCAAACAAAGTGGCTATTAATAGAAGGAAGACACACAGCATCATGCTTGTTAGTCAAAAGCTGTCTTTCAAAAAAGTCAGCTGCTGCTGAGTGTAGGCAGAAAATGTAATTTATCAGAAATCTTACCATCGTGTTACAGTGTTAGAGAATTACAGTGGTTCAGACTCGGTAGGAACAACACTCTCTGACTGTGTGTCAGAGTGTGCTGTGCGGAAGCCTGGGGGTGGGGTAGCATTAATGGTTCTTCTACATCAGAGGTTTTCAACCTTCCCAATGCTGCAACCCTTTAACACAGCTCCTCATGGTGCGGTGACCCACCCAACCATAAAATTATCTTCATTGCTACTTCATAACTGTAATTTTGCTACTGTTATGAACTGTGAGGTAAATGTCTGCGTTTTATGATGGTCTTTGGTAGTCCCTGAAAAAAAGGTTGTTCACCACCAATCCCCAAAGATCCCCCAAAGGGTTCCATGACTCACAGGTTGAGAACTGCTGTTCTGTGTGAATTTTAAGCTTCTTCGTTAACATTTAGTGAAGAAAACTATACAAAGGCTATGTATTTCACATGGGACAAAAGAACCATGTGTTCGTAGTATTGGCTTAGGACACCACTTATCCTGGCTACAGTTAGTGTTGGCCTCATTCATTAAGATCAGTAATCAGCAATCAGTTTTTTTTTTTAAAATAGTTATCCAAAACAGCTATGTCAAACTCACAGATATCAAATTTGTGAAATGAAATTTCCTTCTAAATAATGTAATATGTATACTCAGGGAATATCACAGCTGAGGAGAGAAAAATGACAGTTCCTCTAGGCAGCACAAGTTTGTCATTTTTGTCTATGAGATTCAGTCCCCAAAGTGAAATGTTTTAGCAACTCTAACTTGTACCTTAAGGCCAGTGACATGAACCATTCAGCTCCCTAGTTCTATGTCAAGAGATAACAGTACGTGGGTTCTGGAACTCTATAGCCTATGCTTAATTCCTGGGCCTGAAGCTTAAGCTGAGTCCATCATTCAACATCTGGGAGCTTCAAGTCCCTCATTTGGCAGAAGAACCTATCACATGGGGCTGCTGTGAGGATGGACTGTGTTAGTATCGCAAGCTGCTCAAGCCAGTACTCAGAAGCAGTGTGCGTTTCACAACAGCTTTTGTCACTAACAGATCACTTATGAGGACTCAGAAGGCAACTTCTATTAGTGACACTCAGCCCACACACAAAGCTTCTCTAAATATCTTAAACGAGAATCTCTAAAAACCCATAAAAGTCAATTTCAACTTTATTTTAAGGAGTTCATAATGTTTAAATGAAATTACTTTATTGCCAACTAATTTATAAATCAGACGACTGTAGAATTACTCTTCTGGAAACCAGTCCAGTGTGGGATTGCATACACACACAGCCTCTCAAAGGAGCTCTGAGCCTTCCACAAAGCACAGGGTGGAACCCTTTTCTTTCATCCCACAGGGAGAGAGGCTGAACGCACAGAGCTGAGATTTCTCCTGCAGCGAAGCAGACCTTAAGCTGTGGAGTTCTGAGATGAGCTGGGTGGAGTCCTCATGCCCACATTTATTTCCAGCCTAAGTCTGGAAAAGCAAGTGAACATCTCTACGCTTTGGCTCCCCACCACATTTATAAATTACAGGTAAAGTGAGTGAGGTATCCTAGAAGCAGAAAGACACACATGGTATATACTCACTTATAAGTGGATATTAGACATATAATATAGGATAAACATACTAAAATCTGTACACATAAAGAAGCTAAGAAAGAAGGAGGACCCTGGGTAAGATGCTCAATCCTTATTCAGAAAGGCAAACAGGATGGACATTAGAAGAGGGAGTAAACAGGGAAGAGGACAGGAGCCTACCACAGAAGGCCTCTAAAAGACTTTACCCAGCAGGGTATCAAAGCAGATACTGAGACTCATATCCAAATTTTGGGCAAAATAAAGGGAATCTTATGAAAGAATGGGGAGATAGAAAAACCTGGAGGGGACTGAGTCTCCACAAGGAGAGCAACAGAACCAAAAAATCTGGACACAAGGGTCTTTTCTGAGACAGATACTCCAACCAAGGACCATGCATGGAGATAACCTAGAACCCCTGCACAGATGTAGCCCATGGCAGCTCAGTGTCCAAGTGAGTACCCTAGTAAGGGGAACAAGGCCTGTTTCTGACATGAACTTAAGTGGCTGGCTTTTTGAGCACCTTCTCCTGATGGGCAGTGGGCAGCTTCTTAACAGGCCACAGAGGAAGATAATGCAGCCACTTCTGATGAGACCTGATAACCTAGGGTCAGGTGGAAGGGGAAGAGGACCTCCCCTATCAGCAGACTGGGGGAGAGGCAAGGGAAGAAAGAGGGAGGAAGGGAGGGTGTGGGGTAGGATGAGGGAGGTGGCTACTGTTGGGATACAAAATGAGTAAATTGTAACAAATAAAAAAAAAAAGAAATACAAAATAGAGGTAACATAGGGCCTTCTCAAAATGACTTCTGTGAAGATCAATTCCATGGAGATCTTCAAGGACAACTCCTGGCATAGTAAGTGAATGCCTATTAGAGGAAAGATGGTCAGTGCACCTACCTAGGTCACTTTTGAAATGTTCCATCTGAATGGCTTCCTAACACTTCATATAAATAAACCTCCATTTTAATACAGCCACCACCATGCCCCCCCCCGAAATTACAACTCTATTTATTTACATTCTTTCTTTCCTTTCTTTCTTCCTTCCTTCCTTTTTTTTTTTTTTTTTTTGTTATAGGTGTAGCCATTATTCTGGCATGGGACCATGATGAACACAAAGTAAATGTTAAGCAGATGTGCTACACATGAACAGGTTAAGTGGGAGAGGATAGAGATGACAGAGGAAACATTCTCTTCCCTGTATGAGAGCCTACGCAAACCCTGTTGGACTTAAAATTAGGACATATGATTTTTTAAAATAACAGGAGAATCGGACTCAATAGCAAATGTGTGAGGCAATCGCTCATGAAGTCTCATAACAGTATCTTTGTTGTGAGAGCATGGATGAGGGAAGAACAGGGCCGCAGCGCTTGGAGTGAACCACGTGAAGGTGACAAAGCAAACCCAGGGCAGTAGGACCAGCAGTGCTCTCACTGCCTTTCACCACACCTTCTCCTGAAAACTGTTCTACATCGTGATCCCTTCCTCCCTTTCATTCCCTTCGCATGTGCATATACAAAGGTCTTTCAGCCCCCTACATTTTCTTTATCCCTATTCTTCCACCCAGTCCATAGCCTCCTGTTAGAGCTCCACAACTGTATTTGTGAGTCTTTCCAACACATTTATGTTTGTTTTGAGGATAGAGCTAACGTTTGCTTTCAAACCATGGTCTTAAGAGATGAAAAAGCACAGATGCGACTGGAAGCTGTGCCTCCAATGCCAAGATATTACCAGAACCGGAGAGGTGTTCCTTCCGCCAAGGGCTCAGAAAAGCACCGAGCATTCTGCATACTCTGAGGGGAATGCCTCCGCTGACTCAGAGGCATGAGGTGAGTATTTGTGAACATGAGAAGAGCTCAGGGAAGAATGGGGTGCCTGAATTGGGAGGGGTTGTTGGCTGCTCAGGTGACAACATAAAGCGAAGTCACTCTACTTTTTCTTCACATTTTTTTCTAGTTCTAATCATGTGTATAAGTGAGTGTCTATGTGTGGGTACACACATGTGAGCACCTGCATTTTTTAAATCAATAATTAAAATTTTTTATTTTATGTGTATTGATATAAGGAGATAAGATACTCTGGAACTGGAAACACTTGTAAGCTGCCATGTGGGTGTCAGGAATTGAACCTTTTGGAAGAGCACTCCACTGAACCGTCTCTCCAGCCTGGAACACCTATATTTATGGACTCCAGAAGAGACTGTCAGATCCTGCTGGAGCTGGAGTTACTGGTGAATATAAGCTACCTGAAGCTGGTTCTGGAACTCAAACTCAGGTCTTGTGGAAGATCAGCATACACTCTTAGCCAAGGGAGCCATCTCCCTAGTCTTAGGCAATGAGCACCAGATGTTTTCATCATGGTTGAACAGATAGATAGCTGTCAAACAGGCCTTCAATTTCAAATGCTGTGGCATAGAAACTGGAGGATGAAGATACTGCAGGAACAGCGATGGAAGAAGAACACTAACAATTCCTTTATTTTCAGCCTCTTTTCTGCACAGAGTGCAAAGAAATGAATCTTCTGCGAGGACCATTGAGTAGCAATGAATGGCAGCAAGAATAACCCAGTCCTTCTCAGCTAATCTTAATGACCTCTCTCAGTACCACTTCTATAATGGGCAAAGCTACCCTGCCTAGAGCTGATACAAACATTATGCAATTCTCTCTCTAGTACTAACACCAGTGAAAGAGAGGCAGGAAACACCAGCTTGACCATGGAAAGGTGTCTACATGCCAACACAGATGCTTAGTGGCACAGTTGTCTTGGCTCAACAGCATGCACATACCTCTCAAAGATTCAGGAATGCTGAAGAAGAAAATAGTGGTGAGGACTGTAGCTCTAGAGCTAGGTGACCTGCTTATACCCACTATGTAACATCACAGACTGGAGCAGAATGATTGGAATTCTCAAGCCTTAGTTTTCTACTGTGAAGGTCATCATAATAAAGTTTTAAACAACTCCTATTATCATCCCACTTAGAATTAAAAATAAATTCTTAGCAAAGTCCTAGTTTATCGTGGTACTCTCAATGTGTTAGTTTTATTATTTTCTTTTGACATTATTGTGAATATAAGGAAAGTTTTAAAATATAGAGAAAACTTTTTTTTCTTAGTATATCATCCAACTTTTCTCCCCAAATACTAAGACATCGCCTCCTATGCCCCTCTCCAAATCCACAGATAGGGGAGGTCTTCCTCCCCTTTCATCTGACCCTAGCTTATCCAATCTCATTGGACAGAGGCTGCATTGTCCTCCTCTGTGTCCTGGCAAGGCTGTTCCCCCATCCAGGGGAAGCAGTCAAAGAGCCAGCCACTGAGTTCATGTCAGAGACAGTCTCTGTTCCCCTTACTAGGGTACCCACTTGAGAGAGGGAGGGTGGGATTGGGAGGGGAGGAGGAAGGGAGCTACAGCTTGGATACAAAGTGAATAAACTCTATTTAAAAAAAAAAAGAAAAAAAGAAACTTGAGTCATGTTCCTCAGGAGAAAAAAATACTAAGATATGTAGTAGAAAAAATTATACGTAGCAGAAAAGTACAAGGTCAAAGACTTGACAGAGACATCTATGAGCCAGGTGCAGTTAGTTCTGTGCCACGGTATCTTCTACATTGATTAATACAGGCATGGAAAGCACATACACACTCAAGATACAGTGCAGTCCACTGTGCCAGTATCACCCTTGTGCCATTTCTACAGACATTGCCCCACTGTTCCCAAACTTTTTCACCTCCACTTCTCTATCCTCCATCTCAATTGTTTTGTCAGTTTGAAAACTCTATATACAAAGAACTACATGCTATTGGACTATCCGAAATTGCCCCCTTTCACTCAACATCAATGGCCTTGAGAGCCATCCAAGCTGTTGTATGCATAGTTGTTTCTTCTTTATCACTCAGTAATACTTTGTGGTGTGGATGCTCTTTGCCCATGCATGTATGGAAAGATATCCAGGTTGGTTGGCCTTTTGGAGATTTAGCTAGAATAAACACTGGCATACAGATTTTTGTGTGACTATGTCTGTTCATTTTTCTGTGATAATTGCTTAGAGGTAAGGAAAGATCATTGAGTCATACAAGCAATTTATATTTGACTTTTAAACAACTGCCAAATGATTTTCCAGAGTGGCTGTTGCATTTTATATTTCCACTACAGAAGCTTTTTTCTGTCATCTCCAGCATCATCTGATAGCGTGGCTTCTGAATTTTATCTCTTTTAATATATGTAGCGATAAATCACTGTGGTCCTAATTTACATTTCCCAAAGGACTACTGATGCCGAATATTTTTTCATGTTCTTACTTACAGTCTTTTACCCTCTTCATTGAGACATTCTTTATAATGTCCATCCACTTTCTAGCTGGATTGTTTTTTGAAAGTTTGTTCTATAGCCTGGATAATTTTTTTTTTTTTATTAGTGACGATGAGCATGTGTGTTGGGACAGATGGGAGACTGTCTCCAGAAAGGAGCACAACAGTAGTTCTGAGGCAATGAGTTGATCTGTATCTTGAATTTGAGCTTCTCACACTCATATAAATAAATCTAAGATATGATCCACAACCTAAGGCCTTGTTAATGCTGGGCAATTGTTACACCCACTGTGAGGGATAGTTTTAGTCTTGCCAAACATTTGTTACATTGCCGCTGTTCTCTTAACGTCCACCGAGCAACTGAGTCAACAATATATGGATTTTTCTTTCAGTTCTACAAGATGTTGGCACAAAGGAAAAAAAAAAAAACAGGGTTACCATGGATACACAAGCTTGGGATCTAAATAAATCACTTAATACCCCGGAAAGGGTAACTAATTATAAGAAGAAACACATACACACACCCAGATGTGTTAGTGATTAATTTCTTCTCAGCTACCACACTTCCAGCTAATGCTGTGACATGTTACTGTTTATTGAGGAGTATCTATTTATGCCAACGTGCACCTTGTGTTTGGATAATTAAGTACACATACATTTCAAAGCCTGTGATGTGAGGGCTGTGTTTACATATGAACAGCATATTCAATACACAGGCAATTGTTTAGCACCTCTCACCTTTTTCCAGCCCCATATTTAATTAGCGAGCATTGCTGACAGGGGATGTGGGCTATGACTCTGAATTAAACAAATAGCTACCTTCCCCACAAATCACAACAACAATGCATAATTCAGTAATGAGGCACCTGAGCGCTGTTGCAGTTCTTCTTACAAACGAACCATGGCTCCAAGAAGGACTAAATTACAGGGACACTTTTGAAGAGTGTCAAAAAGCAGGGGCAGGCACAAAGTCTAGCCTTTCCTCATAGCCTCCCTGAGAAACAAAGGAGGGGATACTCTTTCCCCTTCCCTATCTCCTTCCTCTTGCTAGGGCTGCTTTAAACATCAAGCAGCCTTACCAGGCCACAGTAGAGGACAATGCAGCCACTTTTGATGAGAACTGATGGACTAAGATCAGAAAGAAGAGGAGAACCTCCCCTATCAGTGGACTTGGGGAGTGGCATGCATTCAGAAAGGGGAGGGAGGGTGGGCTCGGGAGGGGAGGAGGGAGGGGCTTATGGGGGGATACAAAATGAATAAAGTGTAATTAATAAAAAATTTAAAAAAACATCAAAAAAAATAAACATCACACAGAGCAAGAGAAGCAAGCTTCTTTTCAAAGGAAAGCACAGTAAGAAACACACATATTAGCATTGTTTTAGTCTCACATAAGAGAAGAAATTGCCACTCCAGGGGGTTTCCAGAATGGCTCCATATCCTTCCTGCCACCGTGCATTCCCTCACCTCTCTCATGTGTGTCTCCTTGCCATTTTTCTGTTCCTCAGAGCATCAGGCTCAGTCCATCCTTGAGGACTTCACTCTAGCAATATGTACTCTTCCACCCCCAAAAGAAGCCTTCCTTAATGATTGTTGGGTGAAATCGTCTCCTGCTTGAATTTCACACCAGGCCTTTGAACTCACCACGGAGCTTCTCCCTATGCAGAGCACAGCCCCTCTCTTTACCTATCCACTGTTTTCCTCCTGCAGACCCCACTGCCCTCCACTAGAATGATAAAGAGCAGGATTAGCTCTCTTACTTCTATACTGTAAATTCTGGTGAGTTCATTGTGATTTCCAGAGGAGGAATGGATGTCATTTTTTCTGTGACAGATGTCATAGGCACTAAACAAAAATCTTTTCTTTTTTTAAGTTCTATGTAAGTTTGGAGTCACCTTTGATTGGAAGATGGCCCCAACCATCTTCCAAATCTCCACACCAGAATGAAACCCCATAATGCCCCTTCTGAAACAGCCTGACAGACTCTCCATGAGAACATCCATACTGCATGTCAAGTTCAGAAGCTATGGATGCTCAGGATGCTGTCGCCATCAGACAAGCCTAGAGGTCCTCAAAGCCATGACACAATCCCTTATCTAGCAATGAGACTCTATGGAATCTTCACCTTCCCTTGTGACAAGTCTTCAGTCAGACTAGGGTAGAAGGTGTTTTCCTTCTACCCTAGGAAGGTATGGCCTTTCATTGGTCTCTATGTCTGGTGTCACCATGTTGAGTTTTATGTCATATGCCTTCTCAACATTTGGATGTAACCATTTTAAGCTATTCCCTCATACAGAGGAAGTCAGCCAAAAGGTTGGAAATCATGGTTAAACTGCTCCATAGAGTGTCTTTGAATCAACTGTGAGCCCCATCATGGATTACTCCTTAATAAAGGTGTCCCATGTTCCTTCTTTGAAAATATTTGTTAAACAGTTTAGTCCTGACTAGGGTCTTTTTTGGAGTTTAAGGGGGAAGAGGTGTTAACAACAGTAACAAAAAATATAAGCACCAAGCATCACACTCAGCATAGCAAGCTGCTCACCAATGAGAGGAGCGGGGACTGTGGCCACTGAGAAGGACCACACCCCCTCCAAAGTGCCCTTTCCTGGAGTAGGCTGGCCCACGACCTACTGCTACCTCCTCTCTTCTGGTGGTTGTCCTTTCCACTTCTCCCTAAAATGTGTATCTAGAGTTGTTCTCTCCATTTCTGCTCTGCTCTCTCTGGCCCATACTCCTACAGATACAGGTCACTTGTCCGTTTACCTGTGTATCCGACAGAGTATCTGGCAGTGTGTCACTGTTTCTCTATAGTGGGTCTCTGTGTGCTCTCTCTTGTCTTCACATGCGTGTGTTTCTGTGTCTATTGTTCTAGTGTGTGTGTATGTGTGGTGTATATGTATGTGAGCATGTGTGTGTCTATCTATGTGTATATGTGTGTTTCTGTGACTATTGTTTTTGTGTGTATGCACATGTGTATATGTGTTTATGTGTGGTATATAAGTGTGTGCATATGTGTGTGTCTATATATATGTATGTGTGTATATGTGTGTCTATATGTGTATGTGCATGTGTATATATGTGTGTTTATGTGTATATGTGTTTTTATGTGGATATATATATGTGTTTGTGTCTCTGTGTGTGTGTGTTTTAGTGGTTGTCTGATTCTCTACTTAGTCTTGGCATTTCTCTTCACAAATCTCTCTGTTTGAAACTCTGTCTTTACTGTTATCAGAACAAAATGATAGCCTATAGATTGGCAAAGGATCTTCACCAACCTTATATCTGACAGAGGGCTAACATCCAGAATATATAAAGAACTTAAGAAGTTAAATACCAACAAATCAAGTAATCCAATTAAAAAACAGAGTGCAGAGCTAAACAGAGAATTTTCAATAGAGGAATATCAAATGGCAGAGAAACACTTAAAGAAATGTTCAACGTCCTTAGTCATTTGGAGATGCAAATCAAAACAACCCTGAGATTTCACCTTATGCTGATCAGAATGACTAAGATCAAAAAAATTCAAGTAACAGCACATTCTGGAGACAATGTAGAGAAAGGGAAACCCTCCTCCATTGCTGATGAGAATATAAACTGTGCAACCACTTTAGAACTCAATCTGGCACTTTCTCAAACAATTAGGAATAGTGCTACCTCAAGATCCAGCTATACTACTCCTAGGTTTATATCCAAAAGATGCTCGAGTACACAACAAGGGCATTTGCTCAGCCATGTTTGTAGCAGCTTTATTTGTATAGCCAATTCTGGAAACAACCCAGATGTCCCTCAAGGGAGGAATGGATACAGAAACAGTGATACATTTATACAATGGAATACTACTCAGCAATTAAAAATTAGAAAATCATGAAATTTCCAGGCAAATGATGGGAACTAGAAAAGATCATCCTGAGGGAGGTAACCCAGGAGCAGAAAGACACACACGGTATATACTCACTCAGAAGTGGTTATTAGACATATAATATAGGATAAACATACTAAAATCTATAGTCCCAAAGAAGCTAAACAACAAGGAAGACCCTAGGGAAGATGCTCAATCCTCATTCAGAATGGAAAACATGATAGACATTGGAAGCAGGACAAGACAGGGAACAGGACAGGAGCGTAGCACAGAGGGCCTCTGAGAGACTCTACTGATCAAGGTATCGAAGCAGAGGCTGAGACTCACAGCCAAACTTTGTGCAGAGTGCATGGAAATTTATGAAAGAAGGGGGAGATAGAAAGACCTGGAGGGGACAGGAGCTCTAAAAATAGACCAACACAGACAAAACCTGGGCTCTGGGGTCCTTGAAGAGACTGATACACCAACCAAAGACCATGCATGGAGAGGACCTAAAATGCCTGCTCAGATGTAGCCCATAGACCCCTTGCTGATGCCAAGGACACTTCAGCTGTTGAGGTTTTGTGGTTTCCTATTCATTCTCTGCACATTAAAAGTCTTTGCATCCTCTGGGACGAACACATACACAACCTTCAACAAAGGCTCTGGAACTCAGCGTCCTTCCAGCCAATGGCATCCTTCTCCCAGGAGTATTTGTACTACACTCGCTGGTGTGTCCTTCACCTTGGTGGACTTGGCACACCTGGCATGAATCACGCTGTGTGTTAAAAGATTCTGTCTCTGCTTTGGCGAACAAACTATATAAGCTGAGCCAATACCTTTACCTTCTTTTGTGACCAAATGGGAGTATTTGTGAAATGGATGCATTCTGGTTTTAATGCTCAAGTTGGGAATAGTTCCAACAAGAAAACAGCACTTTAATTTGAACAGCAGAGAAGAAAGGAATAGGTTGAGAAACCAAAGAAGCAAATCAGAAGGCCCAGGAAACTTGTGCAATTGCTTACAGGTTCAATAATCATGTAAGGCAAACTAGCATTCTTATAGGTTCCATTTTCTTTTGTCTCTCTTAAAACACAGGCCTGATTCATTTCAAGGCCAAGGACTGGGTGGTCAACTCAACAAAGCTTTCATTCTTTGCACATGATTCAGCTCGACCAACATTTGAGCAAATCACCTTGCTAGAGCTTCTTAGAGAAGCATAAGGAAGATCCACGGTTCCAGCCTTGTAGAAACAAAGTCTAAAAGATGACTCTAACCTGTCCCCTCCATCTGTGTACAAAGAAGACTATTATATAGGCTGCAGGAAGGGGACTAGTCCTTCCCCCTGGGACACCATAGGAGATTTACAGGAGACAGAACTTTAATGATAACTCCTGGTATGACAGTTATGCAAATGCCCAAGAAGGGTTCTGCCCCATGGGTACTTCCCCAAAAGGTTTTACTAAAGAAATGCTTGTTTGACATGTTAATGTAAATGGCTACTATTGTAAGCTGCATGAGGATATTTAGCTAACTAACAGTAGCTGTGTGGCAGGGCTCCAGAGGCCATGTCTCCTGAGAAGCTACAGGTAAAGGCTTTTATTCAGTGGTGTAGCCAAAGTAAGGTGCCCATGTTTCTATAAACCATTCATGTCCCTCTAAAGAAATATAATAAGGCCATTAGGGCATCTCCACTAAAAAAAAAAAGAAGAAGAAAAAGAAAAATACATAAAAGTGAAAAGGAGACTAGCTGCTGAGAGACCAAAAGATAAATTAGCAGCTATTAAGACCTAAAGTAGGTACCGGAAAGAAGTTTAGTAATGCCCTGAGGGGAAGAGCCACTTCACTGCATTCTTTCCCCACCCACTAGAGATACAGTTGCTAGGAAACTGGACCATCCCCCTAGGGAGGGACACCTGGTCATTAATGGTCTGGGAACCTTCCTATAGCAAATGTAGCAAATGTAGCATTTTGACCAATAGATGCTTGCCAGGCAGGAATTGCCCCTGCCCTGGGCATGCTGGGATGGACCAGAATCTTTAAATCACCCAACTAACCTGGGCAGGGTGTGCTTGGCTCCCACCGCTTTGGCGGTGGGAGGTGTGGGCCCAAGCTGCAGCTTGTAATTTACAATAAAAAGAACCTCATGTATTTACAGCGGAGTCTGTTTATTCCTGGTCTTTTGGGGTTCATGAACTGGGTAGAACACTGCGAAGAGAAAAGGGGTCAGGGATCAGCAAGTGTAGAAACAAGAGAGGAGGATAATGTGTGATATGACCAAAATATATTACATGTGTGGCTAAAAATATAACTAAACCTGTTATCATGCATGAGTAAATAAATGCTAACAAAAACATGGAGAAGGAAATGATAAGATGAGTAGTGCACTCTCTATTTAAAAGATCAAAATCCTGATGCATTCAGACCCACAGGTAGCCAGGCTCAGTAGTGGAAGTTGAACTGTGCTACAGAGCTGTATGACCAGCACTAGTAACTCATAAATGAGTCTCGGGGTTCAGGTCGGTAAGATATGAATAACAGCAATATGTCCATGATGTCATGTGAAAAAATCATCATTGGCTACCATGTTGCTGAACCAGTGGACATGTTATTCAGCTCTAGCTCTGGTCAGGGGCATGGAATGGGAGTGAGCTCCTTTCTAGAATACCTCCACTTTGCATTGTCCCTTTGAATGGCTTTCCTCCATGGCATTAGTCTTCCTATCCTGATTTTCCTCTGCTGGCTTATCTTCTATAAAATTTTCCAAAGGTGGAAAGCCTCAGGACTTCCCTTTATATCCCATGACCATCTACAGTATTACATGTTGGCTAGATGACCCTATATGGTGGCACAGGCTTGAGTCTACCAAAACATTGGTGACATATACTTTTCTTTTCTCAGCCTGGATTTCTCTCCTGATCAGGATCAACATCTAAATATTTGCTTGAGATTTCCATGTAAATTCTTCCATGAGGAAGATTCTCAAACTAACCTGCTAAAAATTGCACTGCCTCATCCCCAAATGCAACTCTTCTCTGCCTTTGTAGAAGACAGTATCTCACCTCACTTCTTGCCCAAGTAGAAAGCCGAGATATCTGTCTTCCAATTGTTACTAGGTTCTAATGATTTCATTATGAAATATATGTTACCTCTATCTTCATTTCCTCTAAGATTGACCCCAACACTACATAACATCAGCTTCCTTCTACTTCTTCGATATTATCAATTTCTGGATTGATTCATGCTGCTTCCTCCATCCATTATTCAGACCCTAGCCATCAACTTCTTTCTCACCTAATGGTTAAGACTCCATCTCTGAAGCCAGACTGACTTCCTGGCTATGTGATCCAGGAAAACCAAGTTTACTGCCTCACTTTCAAATTCAATACAATGGGAATAACAACAGTACCTATTTTACATCCATTCAAACATGTAATAAAATAAAATGAATACAGTATTGATAATGATAATAGGCATACAGGAAACACGGAACAAGTGATATTGAAAAGGCCACTTTCATGCTTGAGTTTGTAGCTTAGATAGTTCTTTTTTTCGTTTTGGTTTGGTTTTTTATTTTTATTTTTTATATTAATTACAGTTTATTCACTTTGTATCCCAGCTGTAGCCTCTTCCCTTCACACCTCCCAATCTTACCATTCCTCCTTCATCTCCCCCTAAGCTCCTCTCCAAGTCCAGGGATAGAGGAGGACCTCCTCCCCTTCCATCTGACCCTAGCTTATCGGGTCTCATCTGAACTGGCTGCATTGTCCTTCTCTGTGGCCTGGAAAGGCTGCTCCCTCATCAGGGGGAGGTGGTCAAAGAGCTAGCCACTGAGTTCATGTCAGAGACAGTAAGGGAACCCCTTCCTGGGAAACCTACATGGATGCTGAGCTGCCCTGGGCTACATCTGGGCAGGGGTTCTAGGTTATATCCATGAATGGTCTTTGGTTGGAGTATCTATCTCAGAAAAGACTCCTGTGCCCAGATATTTTGGTTCTGTTGCTATCCTTGTGGAGTTTCTGTCCTCTCCAGGTCTTCCTATCTCCCCCCTCTTTCCTAAGATTCCCCGAACTCTGTCCAAAACTTGTTTATGAGTCTCTGTATCTGCTTTGATACAAGATACCCTAACCATCAGGTCCCTCAGGTTAAATCCATTATATTTTATAGAACTAATCTTAATTGAGTATTAAATACTGCTTTTTGATACTACTTCTGTTTATCAAAATGTTCTACAGAATATAGGGATCCCTGTCTGCTTTTGCCTTTACCCTGGAAGCCTAGCACAGTAGGTAAGGTACATGATAGGCCCTCCTTTATATAGGTTAAACAGCTTTCCTGGATGCTAATCCATCGATGAAGCCCCACCTCAATACCTCTAAATCTGAGATTCAGGCTTTAGGGGAGACACTAAGGTGAAATGTGACTAGCTAGGCTCTAATGTAACCTTAACTTTCTCTTTAGAAAAGATAGCACTGGAGTACAAAATGAGACGCCAGGGTGTTTATGCACAGAGAACAGACCAGGCAACAAAGAATGGTCATGCACTAGCCAATGAAGGGCCTCTGGACAACCTAAACCCACTGATTCCCTGAGCATATGTTTCTAGTATTTGGAACTAAGCAAAAATAAATTTTTGTACCTTTTGTCACCCAGTCTGTTATATTTTGGTATTCTACACTAGCAACCTAATATAATCAGTAGAGTGGCTATTATGAACAGATAAACATGCTAGCCCAGTGCCCAGCACTGGGTAAGTATACCACGAAGACTGACTTGTACCCTTGAGGTAACAGTAATGAGGATAGCAAGGTCTAAGTAGAATAGTAACCTTCTGCTCACTGTGTAAGCCACGGGGAAATCAGCTACCCCGGTGGCATTTAGAATGTACCTCAACTGTGATGCTGAAGTACAGTGCAATTTTTTATGGAGATCTGAAACTGCCCGTTCTGAGACACCATTACCACTCTCAAGACATCTCTCTGTTTACTAATGTGCAACTGTTGGAACTTGACCGTGTTTACGTCTCTTGGATTGATATCCTGAAACATGAGGCATTTTATACTCAGTAAACAAATATTTTCTAGACACCACAGCAAAACTAGACATAATGAGCAGAATATCAAACTCCCCAAACACTGGCTCTGCTGATTCCATAAATGTGTCCTTGAACATATTTGCATTCATTTGTAAGTGTCTAGAGATATGAGAGATGCTTGTATATATTAGCTGTATGTATAATTTATCCCTCAGAAAAATGGCCATAAAACACAGGGCCTCGAATTAGATACATAACTAGTACAGGCAACCGTACACAAAATACCCTCAAGAAAGCCCCTGCTTAACTGAGCAATGTACCCTATCCTGGAAAATTTATCATGCCTAAAATTATGACAAATTGGTCCATATCCATACCCTGTGGCACCATCATTTTTGGTTCCCCTACTAACAGAGTTTTATATTAAAGCATCTAACTTAGAAAATGATTGGTTCATATAGAAAGCAGCATGTCTAGTGGTTCTTTTAAGGGATTTCGGAACTAACAGGCCTTTTAAACAGATCATCAAAAATCACCAAGTAGACTACTTCACAGTGGAGTCTTGCTGTAGGACAGACAGTCTACAGTATGAGAGAGAGATTGTCATTTGAATAAAATGTTCCATATTTCAGACCACTTTTTGACTGAGGAAAAAATATGTAACGGGGCATTATAATTAAGTATTCCTGTGTAAGGGGAAGCATACGAATAGGGAATAAGAAATGGGTTTGCTGTTGTTTGCTCTATTCAATAGCTGTTGCTCTCTAGTGGAATATACTGAGAAGTCTGTTGTGGACAGTTAATGCATTTTAGAAAAATGATGTGTGTCATTGGTGTAAGGTATATGATAGAAAATTATTGCTGGGGTTAGAAAGTTGGCTAATAGGCAAGAGTGCTTCCTATGAAAGCATGGGGGCATGAATTCAGATCCTCCCACCCATGTAAAAACTAATAAAACTGGGCATGGTTGTGAATGCATCTATAAATCCAAAGCTAACGGGGTTTGAGACAAGTAAATTCCAGAAGCTTGCTGGTCACCTACATCCACAGAGAGACCCTATCTCAAGGAATAATATCGGTGGCAGAGAAACCACATCTTGCTGTGGCCATTGCATGTTCACAAACAAGCGTGGACCCCCCTCCCCCTCCATATGTGTCTACACCGCACGCATTAAAAGATGGTCACGTACATACTTATACATACTCTCACACACTCATGCAAACACCAAATTTTTAAAAAATGAAAGAGGATGAAAAATAGCTTAGTGGTTGAGTGTGTTTCCTGCTCTTCCAGAGAACCTGAATTTGCTTCCTAGTACCCATGCTACTCATCTCATAACTACCTGTAACTATAGCGCCAAAGGACTCGATGCTTTCTTCTGATCTCTGTGGATGACCCTCCCAACACACACATTCACAAATAAAAATAAAAATTGGTCTTAAGGAGGAAGCAAATGCATTATATATCTAGTATATATATATATTATATATATCTCACATATATACATCAATATATAATATTAATATATTAAATATATGTGTTGTATTTAATTTTAATTATAATACATATATAATTTATTGTATAGAATGATGTATAATTTATATAATTATATATTTTATAAATATATGATATATGATGTTATATGTGTATAAGATATAATAAGCAGAATATATAATAGAATGGAATAGAATGTCTAAATATAATCTGTAATCTGTAATACATAATATATAACATATATAACAAGCCCTTCAGGTGCTATGATCTAATCCTCCTTGGTCCTCACACTTGCTCTGTTAAGTGAGAGGAACATTTCTAATTTACTCCTCCAATGAGACAAGCCATTAGTTTGAATCTGAAAAGTCTCTCAAGATCCTATGTGGTTACACCATGGTCCTTGTCAATAGCATGTTACATTGGAACTTGGAGAAATAGGACATAGTTGGAGAAGTTAGATCAGTACGAGCTTGCCCTTGAAGGGATGTGGGGAATTAAACTCCTCCTTTTATTGTTGCTTTCTAGTGTCTCAACATAAGTAGCTTCGCGTACCACATGCTCCTGTCATTATATAATTCCTCACTACAGAGACCAAACAATACACAAAACAAACCTCTAAAACCGTGAGCGCAAATCTTTCTTGGTTATAAGGTAAATATCTCAGGAATTTTGTAACAGTAGTGGAAAACTGGCTAATACCTAAATCAAGCTGCCAGACTCAGATTCTATATCAGGTCTCAAACCAGCAACTTCTTTTCTCTACCAAGTATAACCTTAATTATGTGTGGCTCTGATATGTGTACTGAAGGGACCTGGCAAGGTCCTGACTGTCACTGAAGTAATTAGACTAAACTATAGCAGGCAAGATAAGGTAACTGCTGGAGACTAGATTTATAAGTGGTCCACAGGGTCGGCTCTGGCAGAAGATGGATAGATGAGGCATAGGCTGTGTGCATGTGTAATCACAAGACAGAGGACAATGTAATGAGGATGGTCCACTCTGCCCTTGATAAAGTCATCACTGTCAAAGGCTCCAAATTCCCTTTCCAATTCTTTGGCACTTCTCAATCATTGTCATAGCTACCATTAATTTAGCCTCACTAGGAATAAGCGGCTCATCACTGTACTTTTCAGGGAATATTCCATTTCATCCCTTTAGTGACAACACCTATGAGACGTCATTGCTTCTAGTTGATATGAAAATGAAGCTAAGGATATTTAGTGAATTACAGACAGATCATTATAGCTAGGAATCCTGATTTAAATTCCATGCTCTTAATTACTTAGGACAAGAATATCTCAATGCATGGTATAGCCAGCAATATGGGGGCTGAAGTTTAAAGACCTTCACTGGAGGAAATTTGAACTATTAGCAACCAGTTATCTATTTTCCCATTCTTGTATGCAATATTTAACTTCTTCAATAGATATTCATCATGTAGTCATTCCTCTGCCCTGATACTGCAATAAAGTGCTGAGTAAAACAAGCTAGGCTACTGTCCTCAGAGCTGACAGTCCAGTGGAATAGAAGATATCAATCAATGCCATAACTATACAGTCACAAGTTAAGATAGTGTTCTGATAGAAAGAAAAAAAAATTAATGTGGTCCTGTGACAAAAGATTCTAAATTGGGTTGGAAGTCAATTCCGGTGATGATGCTTAGATTAGAAATAAAGGGCAGGTCACTGCTGAGAAGATAATAACAGGCAGAAAAATAGAAGCATGCGTTGCTGAGGAGAGACTGGAATATGCAGAAGAGTGATGGAAAGAATGCCCTATTTAAGAGGTTCAGGGCCTGTTCATGTAGGGTAGTTCAAAGAGGAAGATGGTGTGGAGAAGCCTAGAAAGGCAGACAGGTGCTGAACAATGCAGAGGGAAATGTGGAAGGGTGTGATGAAGAGAAACAGATGTGTTGAAGAGGAGGCAACAGTTACGCTTTTTCGTGATTAGTGAGAGTTGAAGGGACACAACCTATATAAGGAACACAACAGAACCAGAATGAAAACAGCTATTGGCAAATCTGTTAAGTCCTTTGATGGTTTAAAGGAGGGAATTTGGAAGTCATGATAAGGTGTTGGCAGTAATGATAAGGGGAAATGAGTGGAGTTTAAAGGAAAACATTATAGGTAAAACTCTAAAGTACTTATTGACACATTAAATTTGAGAAGAAGGAGAAGTAGGAAGAGTCAAAAAGATTTGACTTAGATTCTGATTTGAACTATTCATTACAGACAGGAAACCTAAGCAGGTTTTTTTTTTTTTTTTTTTTTTTTGACTCTTAGGAGCAGAACAGCCATTCCAACTGAGTGTTCCAAGGAAGCTGTTAAAATTACAAATTGTAGGAGGTGACACAAGAGGTCAAAGATTAGACACTGACTTTAGAGCCAGCCAAGTAGGTAGGGATATTTGTCAAGATTTGGGAGCTCAGAAAAAGAGCGGCGCTATGGAAAACAGCACTCATGACAAAGCAGGTAAGACACATTTGTCAGTGTCTGTTGTGTAATACTTTCCTTTCAGCACAGGATGGATGCTGCCATCTTAACTTGAGCCACTGTCACCTCCTATCCAAGCCCTTACAAAGTTAGGCGTATTGATGGTCCCTCATTGAGAGGACTGAAATGAGTGTTAGCCTCTCACCTGGGACTCCCTCCTCCTTCCTCATCCTTTCTCCCAGCTCTATGTAATTTGGCCTCTGATGCTCATGGTCTCAAGAAGTCCTAGAGTATTCAGAGGCAGAAGGCTGACAGCAGCCAAGTCCATTTCTGCAGCTTTTGAGAGATTTCCACCGAAGTTAGGGTAGGATTTTGGAGTCATCCATGCTTCCATAGCAAACCACACGAGAGTTAAAGGAAACACCCTTTGGTCTGTGATTGGCACTCTATCTGAGGTGAAGAAACATTGGTCACATCTCCTAGGCAAAGTTCACACAACACTCTGTTCTTCCCATTTCTTTCTTTCTTCTGGTGTCAATATCTGTGCCTTTCTTTCTCTCTCCTTTCAATACAACCTTCTACTTTCACTGACAATGGGCTCGGTCTAGTTTTAAAAATGATTTTAGTCCATCTATTTTGTACAACATATCCCTAAAGCCACTTAGGCTTTTGTGGCATGAAAGGAGAGCTGGATCAATCATTAGCTTTCTGCAGAACCAGCTGAATCTAAAAAGTCAAATTATCTTGACAGCTCACACAGGAAACAATGGAATAAACCCACTCAGCAACAGTATGTTCAAAGGGACTGTCTTTGAGATTGCAAGATGATTCTTTGATTCATTTACTACATAAAAGTCAAAATGTTTGAGAAGTAAAGGCTGAGTCCACAATTTGATGCCCAATGAGTTTCCCAATGTTCGACTTCAGGGTAGATTAAATCCACTATTCACAATGGGAAGATTAAAAAACATTGGGAGCTTCTAGCTATTACAGTTCAAGTTTATCATTTGGCTGGTTGATAGCAGTCTTTTGGGATAGAAATGCCCATAGCCAGGTAAGTATGTAGACTTACACACCAGGCAATACTCCACCTCTTACTGGACATTATTGCATACCAGGAATTCAGACTTAACCAATGCTCTTTCCATGTTCTCACAGCCCTCCATTACAGCTCCCTTGTCTTTCCCCCTTTTAAAAATGTGTGTGATAGGCTAAGAGCTTACTCAGGGTGACCAAGGAGGCAACAGTCTCCTCTTTCTCCCTCCCTTCCTCTCTTGATTTAAAATATCCTCTAGGCCTAGTGTAGTGCCTGCCATATAACAAATGTACTAACGGCCTCCTAGGCAACAGTTCTCACCAGAGCAGAATTGTCCACAAAATGAATGAATTCATTTGATTTTAAAAATTGACATCACAGAGATGTTCAACCAAAAGACTCTCTGAACCAAAACATTTAATTCAGCAGTTCTGGCCACATTCATAACCAAGGGAACTTTATCGTTCACATCTTTCTGAAAACTAACCATATAGTGAAATAATTTATAAGGAATATTAAAATAGGAAATGGAGTCAGCCTTCTTTTTTGACTTGAAATGTTATCAGTTATAGCCAGGGCTCTGAGAAGAAACCTTATGTTGCCCATTCTCATAATTTTTTCTTCTTCAAAGTTTAGTTAGTGTTAAAAGAAGGAATACTGTACATATTTTTTAAAGCAACCTTAACTTATTTTAGCTAAATCTGGGTATAAGTCAAAATTCTGAAAAGTAGAAAGTCCTGGAAGGGAAATACTAGCATTTCTGTGACTAGATGGTATCCTGAGGGTGATAAACTATTATTGTCCTGAGAGAAAGAAAATTCTCACATACATGATAAATATTAATTGTGGAGCACAAAGTTACAGGGTCCTTTTCACCTCCATTGTTTGAAAATATTTAAATGTGAGCATCTCTCTAACCTGGAAAGAAAACTGATGAAAAATTGTAACTGTTTTTTTTTTTTCAGGAGAATTTCATTTCACTTTCTATATTTGTTAACTGTTAAACACCAACTTAAAGCTAGTTTTCACATTTATATATGGGGTGCGTGGGCCACAAAATCGGAAGTGATTACAGAACAAGAAGGTCTACCAGTTCTTCTAACTAGCATGCATTCTGGCACTCTGTACTAGACACAGCGTCTCTGTAATTAATAAGCCAGGGAAAATAGTAAAAGTGAAGTAGTTAGTGTCGAATGCCTTGTGGTTTTAAATTCGACCCCAAACTCATGACATATTCAAGTTCTAATTTCAAGTCTGAAATCTATGGATTAAATATTAGTACAGTTAGTTTCCTAACTAATTTCACTTTTCTTTCTTTATGATTTTGTTTATTTACAGTCAAATCAGGGATGAAAAAAGAAGGAAACTGGGCATTGGTGGGGGAGTAATGACAGGATTAGGAATCATATGTAATTTTTAGGACAGAGATGAGGGAAAAATGACCTCCATTGAGCACCTACCATATTTCAAGTATCCAAATTTCCCATCACAAATTTATTTGTTTCTATAAATCTAATTTATTTCTAATATTGAAATAAATAGGTTAAGAAAAATAGTCATTATTCAGAGGTTTGTGTGTGTTTAAATGGCAGAATTCCAGATTCAAAAACAGATCTGTTTGGTGATAACAATTCTCTTTTCTTAATCATGAACTATAAATTGGTAGGGTGGATTAATTTTAAGGGATTTTGTGAATAAATAAATGAATAAAGTTACCATGGGGACATGAGTTGTGAAAAGAGAGAACATAATTTAAATATTGGATGTGAATTGGTAAACAGATGTATGTCACTAAAAAGTCACGTTTTTCATCATAATAGTGTGCTATTTGTTGCCAAAAACCCCAGTAAAGCTGTTTACAGACTGCAGAAACACAGCTGGTTAAAAGGGGAATAAATATGGTCAAGTAACTAAGACAGTTAATTCATTCATTGCCAAGAATCTGCATGGAATGTTTGTAAAAATGAAGCAAGATACAAATTAGCTGACTCATAAAAAATTTTTTTTTTCTTTAATAACATTATTTGGTTAGTTTCTCTACCAATTTCTCTGTATGCTTTTGTTAGTACTTTTCTCCTGCTGCGATAAAACACCACAACCAGGGCAACTTACAGAAGGGTTTATATAGCCTTATGGTCCCTGCAGGAGGAGAGCCCATTGTAATCACGGCCCTAAGGCACATTATCAGGAGGGCATGGGCTGGAGCAGCAAGCTGAGAACTCACATTCTGAACCACAAGAAAGAAGCAGAGAATTAGCTAGAAATCGCAGGAGTTTTTAAACTCTCAGAGCTCACCCCAGTGACTTATTTCCTCCATCAAGCCCACACTTCCTAAAACTGCCCAAATAGTGTCACCAATGGGACCAAGTAGTCAAACATCAGAGCCTATGAAAACACTCATTCAAACCACCACTGTACACAATACAAAAGTTTTTCTAGACCTTAATGATTTCCTTCACACAGAGGTATGGAAAAAAAAAAGAAAAACAAAAGAAAACGAAAAAAAGAAATAAATTTGGGCATAGTTCAGAACTTACTAGGCATACTCATATCTTATGCTTCATGAACAATTGATTATATTGACTAGTATTCATCACCATTCATTAGTCCATGTATTTTATATAATGCATAACAATTGACAAGGTACTTTTATACACTTTACCCTATATGATGACATAGTTAATATGTTTTCAGGATATATAATAAACTAAAGGTCTATATATTTTTCTCTAGAAGTCTAGCTACTTAGGAGGGATTTCATCAGCAAAAACAACCCTCTCACAATTACAAGCAAATTATATAAAACATGGCCCCAACAATTCTACAAAAATAACTACTGAAGATAAAAAGGCTTCTTCAAATACAGAATATTTTGGAAATAATGAGAGAAGTCACACACATCTCCACCTATTCTCAAACAGTATTACTATATTTGGTAGTTCTTTGGTTGGGTGCTTATAAAGTTAACTTCATGATATTGAATATAAATCCTGATTATCAGAGCATTTAAAGAGAAAAAATTAGGTAATATAATTAGTATTGTTAGTTTCAGGCATTACATGTGTACATATCTATGTGGAGAGGTATATAAATTTATGCATTCATTATATAAATTAATAGCATGCCACCAGTGTTAATGCCAGACAGCAAATTCAGCACCTTAAATTCTGCATGACACCTACTAAACCATGAATTTGTACAGAAGGAAATCAATATTAGCTCCATAAATCAAATGAACATTAGGATAAAAATCATTTTAGCAAAAACTTTTTCAGGGGAAAATTATGCCTTCCGTTTAAAATAAAAATAAATGATGGCCTTATATAGTATTTACCTCAAATCTTAGAATATATCTAATTATTGGAGGGTTTAAGGCAAGTAAGTCAGAGTTAGCAAACAATACTTATTGTTTCATAAAAATCCATAGTTTGAGGCTTCAAACTGTCTAGCAGAGCATAAGTGAGTCTGAGGAGCAGTCTGGAGCTTGCAGAAAAGCTGATGTGCTGTGCTGGAACCTATGATGACTCTCGGTGCCTGGAAGAGGTATGTGCAGAGACAAAGCCACAGCACTCTGTACCCTCTGGGACTGAGAACTGCTGGTGGCTCTCAAGGGGAAAAGCTTTGTTCTCCAAGCTTACTGCTTGAAGAAAGTCTGAACATGATTTGACCCTGACCCTTAGTTTGTCCACTGATCTGCAAGTAGACAGAAAGCTGTGCAACCTACTCCAGCTGTCATAGATCTAAATACTATATAAGAACTCAGGTCTCTTTATGGAAACAATACCATATGTGGCAGAAGCTGTGAAAAAAATGCATAAAATCCATCATTTTAATATCACTGGTGAGATTACGGCAAGATCCTCTCTAAGAAGCATCCCACTTCTGATTGTATCTCTGCTTCCATGCTTGCAGGATAAGCCCTGAAAAACTCAAGTGATGCTGCAAATATTGTATGAAATTTAGAGATAAAATAATGGACTTTTGGAGTAAGATGTAGAAAAAAAGAACAAAATGAAAAGAACAGTTAATGAGAGGAGAAAGGAGAGAGGAAAGAATAAAAAGGAAATGTGAAAGAAAGAATGGAAAAAAGATACTTTAGGACATTTATAAAAAAAACAAGAAAGAGGACATTGGCAGTGTATGTGATATTCATGAGAGCCTTGTGAAATATCTCATGTTCATCCAACACATCAGAACTGAGCCACAGAAATACTCAAAAGTATCTGCATAAATTGGATCTGTTACACCTGGACAATCTGGGTGAACTTCGAGCAAGGAAAAGGACCTTACATCTTTCTAGGTTGTCTTGGGGAAGCCACCGCTCTCCACTGCAGCTACTGGTGACCTTAACTAAAAACTATGCAGTGCTGTTGGCTGCAGGGGATGGGATCAGAATTCAATTCAGTTCTGCAGTGTGGACCTAGGAATAGGGGTGATTTTAAAATAAAGGTCTTCCGCAAAAGAGAGCTGAGAGCTATGTGAATTTTAAGCAGCTTATAAAGCTCCTTTTAATTTAAAAAAAATATGATGTGCTCAAGGTAGTAAGTTATTACATTAGTTACTTTTGTGTTCTGTGACAAAAGATCCACTATGAGCAGTATGAAGGAAGGGATTGTTTTGGCTTAAAGTTCAGTGTGATAGGGTGGGCTTTATGTGAGAGAGCAGCTAAAACTATGACTTCAGAAAGCAGAGGAAAGGATACAGAGAAAGATCTATCTACCAAGAATATACCCCAGTGACCTCCTTCCTCCAGAGAGGACCCATCTCCCACTTTCCCCATATTCCAATAATCTCATCTTGTTATGACTCCAAATAAACCCACAACTTAGTTCCAAGCACTCGTGATTTAACTGTCTCTGGACACAAATTCAAAGACACACCCAGAAGTATGATGTAGTACTTGAGGCATTTCTCAGCCCAATCAAGTTGACAATCAAGATGAATAACAACAACAACAACAAATTACAATCTAGAAAAGGAAGAAAGCAAAAGAGGAGATAAGGGGGAAGGGAAGGAGGGAAGAGCAGAGCTGTGCCTTCAAGATTGGTCTTACAGGATGAAGGTAGTTTACTGAGGTGGAATTAATCCAACGTCTACCATCATCAGTGCAGAGCATGTTAAAGATAGGCCTGCACTTCCTCCCCTCCTAAACCTCTGCATGGCTCCTAATCCAGTTACTGGGCAGGTCTTCACTTTATCATCTTTTCCTCCTCCTTGGCGGAAGCTATTTATCTAATTTCAAAATTCAGACCCTATCCCAGCATGCCACCAGCTCTAGCTGATCTCCTATCAAAGGTCTCTGACTTCCTGCAGGACCTTCAGAAATGGTGCTCAGGACTTCTGATCTATTACTCGCCATGAAGTACATTAGCTCCACAAGCCAGGAAGACCCACTGTAGGTCAGCATTCGCCAAAGTGTGTTTCCACAGCACTCCTGCTGCTAGACGCTAACACACATGCTGAACAGAAGGGCTCATGGAGAAGAAATTCCAGGGATACTGGAGTTAAGCTAAGTGGAAGGTACATATTGATCGCTAGCTTTCCCAGAGCTTCTAAGATGCCAAGGTAACTGTGAATGAGCAGGCAAGAGGCCCAGGATGCAGTATGTCCCAAGCATTCCCCAACATGTCTTAATCCTCTAAATTTGCTAAGTGTCTTACAGACATGTATTCTGCCGAAGGAAAACAGAGCATTGTTCAGCCACATGGGGTGTCAACAGTTCTATTTTATACGCCACTCATCCATGTACTGTACTTTCTGCATAATTCTCCCTAATGTGATCCACAACCACAAGCAGAGCAAACGTCTTCTGCCTCCAATGCCACAGTGATCACCTGCTCGATTCTTATCTGCCCTTTACTCAAAACTATCTAAGGATGACCTTCTCTGTGAGCTTACTCTTACTCAAATTGACACAGTTCAATAGTGTGTGTGTGTGTGTGTGTGTGTGTGTGTGTGTGTGTGTGTGTGATGGGACAACTTTGTAGAGTTGGTTCTCTACTTCAAACTTTATGTGGGTTCTAGGCTTTGAGCTGAGGTCACTAGAGTAGAGCCCTGAGCACCTTTACCTTGCTGAGCTCTATCTAACCCTTGAATGTACAAATCAAACACATTCTAAGTAATTGTTTCAGATTCCTAAAAGGTTGTCTGGTGACAGTCCTACACAAAATTCTTTAACCATCATGATGACTAATCTTTGTCAGCTTGACATCCTGAGAAGAGAGAACTTCGATTGAAGAATCGCCTGTATCAGACTGGCCTATGGACATGTCTGTGTGGCGTTTTCTTGAATCCCGATTGAGATAAGGGGCTCAAGCCCACTGTCAGTTGCAGCACCATCCTAGGCAGGTAAGCCTGGGCTGTGTGAGAAACGTAGCAGACAGTGTAGCCTGAGACCAAAGCAGTACACAGTACTCACCCATGATTTCTGCTTCCTTCCAGCCTCTGGGTTCCTGCCTTGCTTTAGTCCTGATGAACTATAACCCGTAAACAAAATGAACCTTTTCCTTCCCCTCAATGCTTAGGGTCATGGTGTGGTGCCTATCTCAGGAACGGAAAGAAAACCAGGACAACCATGATTCCCAACGAAAGCTTTGATTCACACAAAACTGCCCCCCCACAGCCTCTTTTAAGTGTAGACTCCAGTTTGTACTACTACATAGGAATAGGAATAAAAACACCAATGTCTCCTTTGCCCTAAGGCTTGAGTTTCGCTCCACCCTCTGCCCTGTTGTGTTCCCACTAAGGAGCTTATTTGTTTTAATGTACATTGAAAAGCACCGGTTAAATAAATATTAAGCTAAAGGGAACTGCTACTGTATTTTGAATAATTTGGGGCCATTACCAGCTATTTTATGTTTTATTTGTGTACTTGGACATATTAAATGTAAAGGTCACCTAAGGATGCTTCCCTCGGTAGGAAATTCACAGTGCCTAGAAAATGACTCACATCAGTAGTACAACTTTATTGGTGATACTAATATTCCCAGCCACCGCTCAAAACTAAGGCATTTTCTATATGATTAAATCTCAGAATGCCTGATATTTCAGAGACAACTTGAATGACCTATAACATGCCTATGAAAAGGATTGCTAAAGTTAGCTGGCCTTGAGAATTTTAGCTATGCTACCTTTGATAAAACCATTTCAAAGACTGTCCTTCAATACATATCTCCCTATCTCCTTAAGAAAATACCGTTTCTTTATTCCCCAACCGAGAATGTGTCTATTGGTTTTGCTGGATAGTAAACATCTCTTAACCTTTTGCAAGTTGTATATCTCCATTTAATTGCAATCCATGACTAATGCCACCCACTCGCTGCCACTCGCTGCCACTCGCTGCCACTCGGCCAAGTTTACCTCTGGGAAGGCCAAAAGGATGGTGTTTATGAACAGATGGTATTTCAAGGAGAGGTAGTTGCATTCAAATGCTGATAAATGTACTGTAAATAAAGGTTTTAAAAGAATGTAGGTCTTTAAGGGGGAAAATATGAGAGCACAAGATACTATTCTTTAATTACATGAGAATTTTTTTCCCCTTCCCTTGAAGACAAAACCAATTCCTAATGAAGCATAATGCATCGTAAAGAGCCACCACTCTCATTCCAACAGATGTTTATTGACTGGTGTTGACTGCATACGAACAACCGCTCCGCTCGCTGCTGTCAGTGAGTGCTGGGAAGCCAGCAGCTCCCCCGAGTTATTTTACCTTCAAAGACAAGCTGACAAATTTATTTTGTCATGAGCAGCTGTGTTCTGATTTTTAAAGGGTTGGCTTACAACTAAGAAAGCAAGCGAAGGGAGCAGCCTTTTGGAGTCCAATGTGTTATCTGGCAAGGACAGATTGTTTTAGGGTGCAATGAAGAAGAGTTTTAATGAAACTCCCTTTCGAATGAGCGGCATATGCTTGATTTTCTCCTTCTGCCACTCAACCTGCCATTCGTTAATTTTGCTCATTGTTGTTCTCTGGGACTCCTAAATTTTCATCCAAGCTGTCTCGTCCGGCACTAACCCAGCTGGGGGTGGATTGTCGCCTGGGAGGCAACTGACTGAACATCCTACTTGAGCCTTTGATTTCTTTCTTTCTCCCAGCTTTCTACAGACAGCCAGAGTTGACTGGTGAGCCAGCTGACTGAACAACTAGAGGAGGAAAAAAAAAATCTAATCCAATCTGATCTCCATCTCTGTGAGTCCTCAGAACCCCAGAGCCTGATGCTGTGCTTTCACAGAACAGGCAGCTTGTCAGCAGCTGGGTTGAGTACAATCATGGGGTCAGAGCCCAGAACAGAGGTCTCGAAAAATGCTGAAATTGGGAATTAAGGGGAAATTTCTTTCCCTTTAATACAGTAATGTCACATATTAATTTAAATGATTCTCTCAAAATCATTCTGTGGCCTAGTTAAATAAAGTTCAAGGAAATGAATTTCCCTCTTCAGCATTCTGAGTTATATTTAAAAGTGGGCAGTTTTACAAGCCTAAAAAATTACAGGGAACGGGAAATCTTTGGACAGCAGCTGCGTTGATAAGTGTAATAACTTTTTTCTTATAAAAAAAAAAAAGTGAGCACACACGTGAGCAAGGAAACACTGTTATTATCTTTGCCAGGAGGTTGTTCTGATGAGGATTCCATTGTATTTGAGGATTAGAGACACAGAACCTCTGAGCGATAGAAGGGTCCGGCATCAGGATGGGCGTGGATTGCTCTAGCAACTGTGCTTGTTTTTCCCTTAGCAGTTGAATCAGGAGTACCCCATTTATTTCTATGGATATTAGAAACTGAGAGAGAATCTTGGTCATCTTCAAATTCAAGCAACCTGACTACCTCTGGAATGAACTACAGTCCGGAAATGGAAGGCACACACCTGTGAGACAGTTTTGGTTTGGGTTAAAGTAGGTGCTTCTACTTCTAGTCCAGCCTTTTGAGGTAGGAAGACAAATGCCTTTGATCCAGACCTTCAGGTGGGAAGGCACACCTGGACTCTGGGCCACACCTTCGGCTGAAAGCCAGAAAGAAGCTTTTGCTCTTTGGCTGCTTGGTCTCACTCTGCTAGCAAATCTGTTTCTCTGCTGGCATTCAAGCCTACTTCTTCAGGATTCCAGCAGACACTGAAGACCAGATGAGACATCTCCCACATGAACTGAGCAAAGGCTGGATTTTTGGACTTTCTGTTCATAACCAGCCATTGTTGAATTAGTTGGACCACAGCCTGTGAGTCATTCTAACCATAAGTTCTGCTACTCTAGAGAACCACGACTAATACACAACCTTCGGTCCATATCTGGGTTTGCCACTCACAAGGCCCTGAGCAAACTATGTAGAGCTCCTTCAAATTCACTTTGTTCATCTCTCACATGGGTATGATTGTGGTCATTTTAAGACTCACTGCACAGAGAAAATGAGAAGTCACAGGCTTCTACTGCACATCATTAAATGGCAGCAAAACAAAATTGATGGTAGTACCAATTTGGATTTCTATATCTTTACCATTTCTACCACCCAGTCTATCTCTAAGTCATGAGAGCTGGCCCTTTCACATAGGTATCATGCTCTCATGGATGCTACACTTGGATTGACAAGGCTGCCGATGGCTTGGTCTCTTATGTAGCTGTCATGTCATATACTGTCACTGTATAAACTGTGTTCCACTAAGGATGGGTACTCAGAAATACCCATCTTGCAGGTTTAGCTATGATACACATTTAAGGACTCTAGAGATTAAGAGTAACATGGTTGGGCAGTTAAGATCCTGGCAAGCTACAAGTGATGTTTTCTGAAACCTACGGCCACTTCTTCCTGGGCAATGAGATTACCATCTCTCTCAACTCCACCATATCTCGGGTGAACCACTAGAGAGATTTGGAGGGATCATGAGTCACTGAACTTCCCAGGTACACATGCTGACATGACTGAATTGCAAATGCACACAGTGCCACTGTAAGGAAGGACAACTGCAGTGAGTTCTACACGGACAGGACAGGATGCTCACTCATGCTTATTCACTCTCCAGTGGAAGTCAGAGAGAATGTCTGTCTTCCTGGCTCGCCAGCTATAAAGCCATGCCACTCAGCATGTTAACAATTAGTAGCCACCATTCTTTATCATCTTTAAACGCAGCATCTTCAAATATAAAAGAAACCCTCCTCAGATAAAGAATACAGTTAGGGAAACAAGGTGAGAAAGTTTTCAAAAAGTGTGTGCTAATGCCATAAAAACACATATAGAGCATGAAGTCTAGAGTGCTCCTGTGAAAAGAGAATTCAGGGAAGTGAAGAAAGAGAATGGGAGGCTGTGAAATCTTCCTATCCATGCATTCTTGCCCCTAAACAGCCCAGCTACAATCAAGCAACAAATCTAATCCATCACATCTGCATCTGTCTCAGCACAAATTCCAAATACCTCATTCTCTGCCTCTCCTTGGAGATAAAGACAAGAAAGATCCAAATCAGTTGACTCCAAGGCCTATCATTTCAAAATGCCAAGTGGAATAGCATCTCTGCTGCCTTTGCTGTACTGGTAAATGGATCAACAAAGGTCCTGATGCTGACCGGTTAGCCAGTCAAAATTAAGAAAACGTATGGAAGGTAGAGTCAGGATTGTTGGGGCGAGACACGGCTTACAGGCACTTCTCACTAGATGAGCCATTCACTGAAGTGCTTTCTCCAGCAGCGGGTGTCTGGGTATACATGCCATTGCAGGAGGACCCGTGAGAGCCTGGTGGAATTGCCTGGGAGTGAGGTTTGTCCTCCAGACTGTGGTGCAGGTTCTGCCAATAATAAGGGTCTACGGTGTATTTCTAATGCTCTTGTTTAAAAGACAATGCAGCCAGGTCCTAGGTAAGAAAAGAGGGCTTTCCACACCCCGTGTCTGATGATAGTACATACCTGGCTACTAGAAAACTCCCTCCCTGGACTTGTCAGCTCTTTTCAGTATTTTGTCAGTGACTTCTGACTAGCCACATTTTAGAGCAAATGGTTCTATTTGCTAACTTGACAATTTATGTTCCGTTCCAACAACTGACTTTACTTTTAATGAAAACAGAGGCACTTGAGAAACACCTATTTAAAATAAGGTGCGTCCTGTCATCAAAACAAAATGACTGCCTACAGACTGGGAAAGAATCTTCACTAACCCTTTATCTGACAAAGGACTAATATCAAGTATATACAAAGAACTAAAGAAGCTAAAAAGCAGCAAACCAAGTAATCCAATTAAAAAATGGGGAACAGAGCTAAACAGAGAATTCTCGACAGCGGAATATCGAATGGCAGAGAAACACTTAAAGAAATGCTCATCCTCATTAGCCATCAGGGAAATGCAAATCAAAACGACCCTGAGATATCACCTTACACACATCAGAATGGCCAAGATGAAAAACTCAAGGGACAACACATGCTGGAGAGGTTGTGGAGAAAGGGAAACCTCCTCCACTGCTGGTGGGAATGTAAACTGGTACAACCACTCTGGAAATCTATTTGGTGCTTTCTAAGACAATTAGGAATAGTGCTTCCTCAAGACCCAGCTATACCACTGCTAGGTATATACCCAAAGTTTGCTCAAGTACACAAAAGGGATATTTGCTCAACCATGTTTATAGCAGCTTTATTTGTAATAGCCAGAACCTGGAAACAACCCAGATGTCCATCAATGGAGGAATGGGTACAGAAATTGTGGTATTTTTACACAATGGAATACTACTCAGCAATCAAAAAGGAGGGAATCATGAAATTTTCAGGCATATGGTGGGATCTAGAAAAGATCATCCTGAGTGAAATATCCCAGAAGGAGAAAGACAAACACGGTATATACTCACTTATATAGACCTATAAGATATGATAAACATAATGAAATCTATACACCTAAAAAAGATAATCAAGAGAGTGGACATGGGGTAAGATGATCAATCCTCATTTAGAAAGACAGATGGGATGTGCATTGAACATATGACAGGAGTTTACTGAGCGCATTTGAAAGACTCTAACTAGCAGTGTTTTCAAAGCAAAGACTCATGACCAAACCTTTTGCAGAGTACAGGAAATCACAAGAAAGAAGGGGAGTTAGTCTGATGGGGAAAGGATAGGAGCTCCACAAGGACCAAATATATCTGGGCACAGGGTCTTTTCTGAGACTGACATTCAACCAAGGACCATGTATGGATATAACCTAGAACCTCTGCTCAGATGTAGCCTGTGGTAGCTCAGTGACCAATTGGTTTCCCATAGTGAGGGGAACAAGGACTATTTCTAACAGGAACTCAATGACTGGCTCTTTGGCCTCCCCACCCCCCAAGGGAGGAGCAGTCCTGTTAGGCCACAGAGGAGAGCTTTGCAGCCAGTCCTGAAGATACCTGATAAAACAGGATCAGATGAATGGGGAGGAGGTCCCCCCTATCAGTGGACTTGGAAAGGGGCACGGTGGAGATGAGGGAGGAAGGGAGGGACTAGGAGGGAATGAGGAATCGGGACACGGCTGGGATACAGTTAATAAAATGTAACTGATAAGAAAAAAATAAAATTAAAAAAAAATAATAAAATAAAATAAGGTGCGTTTTTCACACCACCATGTATAATCCTAGAGGAAGAATCCACCACAGGCACAACAATGGCAAATAACAATGAAACAGATTTCAGCCTCCCTCTAGTTTGCTTTCTGTCACTGTAATAATAAATAATTAATAATGTGATAATAATAAATACATGTGACCCAAATCAACATGGTGGGATAAGGGGCTTACAGGGCAGGAACTAAAGGCAGGAAGCTGGAGGCAGCAACTGAAGCAAAGACAGTGGAGGAGTACTCCTTACAAGGCTTGATCCCTCTACCTTGCGTGTAACCAGGTGTTTAACAGAACCTAGGACCACCCAAGGGCATTGCCTTCCTCAGTGGGCTGGGCCCTCCTACATCAATTAGCAACCAAGAAACTTCCCCTCAGACAAGCCTGCAGGCCAAGCTGAGCTAAGCAAATCCTCCACTGAGGCATCCTGTTCCCAGCTGATTCTAGTTTGTGTCAAGTTGAAAACAAAAGCTCCCAAGCCAGCTTCCGGAGTTGAGAGGATTATACACAAGGGCAGCAATGGCTGCTTCTCTTTGTGTTTAAGATGAGCAGTCAAGATAGATTTCACTTCACCTTTTGCCAGCATCACCAGAGTTACAGTCAGTGGATTACTTACAAGTTTATGTTTATGTGAGTGTGTGTGCATGCACGGTGTGTGTGTATGCACGGGGTGTGTGTGTGTGTGTGTGTGTGTGTGTGTGTGTGTGTGTGTGTGTAGTTCAAAAGACAACTGTGTCTGTCTTTCGCAAGCAATCCACATCAATAGCCACTCATTAGCCTGGACTTCTCCAGCAAGACTGTATTAGCAACAGGAAACCCTAAAGCTCGTCCCATCTCTGCGTCTCTGCGTCTCTGCCTCCCAAGCACCAACACATCTGCATTTCTAGGGGGACAACAAAGACAAGGACTACGATGCTGTTCTCTCCATAATCCTGCTTAGAAATGTACAGCAACGTGAACTCTCTCCTACCATGTTTGAGTGCAGTTATAAATATTTATCTTCGGCCCCAAGATACAAGGAATGTTTTTTTAGAAGCCAAATAAAATCAAGAGGATATTTTTAGGCCAGGTGTCTGCTAGTTCTTTTTGCCCAACTTAAAAACCAGTCAGGATACAGGCTCAAATGAAAGAGGGAGCACTGGAATAGTCAGAAATTGGGAGGGGGGAAGATGTGGCATGGTCTGTGTCTAAAGAGAAGACAGCCATGGAAGTATGAGTTCAGACTAGCATCCACAAAGAACACAGTCTTATTACATATATGTAGCTAACGCTTACAGTGTAACAGGCATTACTCTCTGTGGATTTTCAAATGTAGTCTCTGTGAATCCTTATGATTGCCATCAATCTCCATTTATAATTGTAGAAACTGAGGCCTCCAAAGAAGCTAAGTGACTTACTCTAGTTTCATGGTTAATAGCTCACAATCTGGACTCAATTGCTAAAACCTGCAAGCTTTTATAAGCTGTGTATCCTTAGACAAGGAATATTGATGAAAGCCCTGTCATTAATGCTCTGCTGACAGGGCTCCTAATGTGGCAACTAGAACATTTTTATAACAAATTTGAGCTGCTTCATTTCTCCCTAAAAAAGAAAACACAAAATATTTAACACACATATATAAATACACACATGGATCTCTAAGTATACATATATATATATATATATATATATATATAT
>NW_026585742.1:1973689-2006189 GCF_907164565.1 Psammomys obesus
TGTGTGTGTGTGTGTGTGTGTGTGTGTGTGTATCGCATAAAAATATTTATAGTGGACATCTTATAAATTACATGGCAATTGTGAGAAAGAAGAAAGCATTTTGAAAAATACAAATTATGAAAATAAAATAATTTAAAAATATATTTGTGTATACATACATGTTAGATACGTTGTGTTTGATTTTCTTTTTTAGGAAGAAATGAAGCAGCTCATGATATATATATATATATTTAGTTAGTTAGCGGCCCAAACCAGTCATGGGTGATTAGCTACACGCATGATCTGAACATTTAAAGCATCATTAGAAGCCTTGCTATCAATACTACAGATGGCGATAGCTGGATGGCTGGGCAACTAGCACTGCTTGGCATTTCCACTGGTCATCTGAGAAAACTGAACTAGCATCTAAGGCGAAGCTTGGAAGCAGTGTGTCTCTGCATGTGCTTTGCTGGGGGAGGAGACAGGGGAATGTAGAGACTTCCTACCTTCTGAAATCCCTGAAGGGATTGAACAGACACCTGTACATGACTCTCAGGAGAAGGTTCCAAGCTTCTCGAAAGGACATGTGACATAAAGAAGGCTGCAATTTGGGGAGAGGCCTAGAGACTGCCTCCACGCAGCAGGTCAGTCTACAGTTGCTGGAGCCTTGTTCCCCAAAAAGAAACCGCTTGTTTCCTGATGAAGAGGGAAGGGGTAATGAGACTCAGAGTTCTAACAGACCATTAAGTGAATATTCCTCTCTGTTGCTGGAGAGCAGGACCCAGAGGACAAGTACAACCAAGCCACAGCGTGCAATGGTCTGTGGGCTGCTTTTTCTGATAATACTTTGCTTTCCCACTGAATATGTGGCAACTGTTTTCATGCCTATGACTAGAATGATTGCATGGGCTCTGAGGTACCTCAAGCCCAGGATATACACAGACCTCTAAAGCACTTCTGTGAAAATCAAGGAAAGTCTTGACTTGCTTGTAGACCTGAATACTGTTAGATTAATATTAGAGCATTTTAGATTCACAGATAATGCAATTGATATTTTATGAGTTAGCATTTTTCCCATTGCATTTTAATCACATATTTTGCATGTGCTTCTGTTTCTAAGATTTGAGGCATACTGGATGCTTAGTGGACACATTTATGATGGAGATCTTATAAATTACGTGATAGTTGTGGGAAAGGAGAAAACATTTTATAAAATATCAGCTATGGGAATAAAAGTTTTTTTTTTTTAAAGCCTCTGAGGTCATTTTTTTTTTTTTTTTATGGCTACCAAAATCCTCTGTAAACAGTTAAATCTCAGGCAGGATTTTGCATATCCTCACAGAGTCTTCTACTCAAAGAGGCACACCTAGACTCAATTGGGGTGGAACTGCTGTGTCCTGCTATAAAGGACAACCAGGGAATGAGTGGATTACTGTGCACTCAATCTACTCATAAGTGAGTTAGCCCACTTGACAAGATTATGAATTCTCAACATTGAATGCTACCTTCATCCCATACTGAGAGCAACAACAAAAACTGAAGAAGGCTCTGGAAACTCTGAGAGATGACATGGCAGCTCTTCTCAGCCCTTCCTAACATATTAAGGTTGGCTGACAACACTGCTCCACAGAGAAGACTTAACGCATCTGACAGACGGCAACTACACTGTGTTGACTCTTCTCCCTAATGTAACGGATCTGAATTTTTTATCAGTTCTTTCTCCAGTGAAACAATATTTTAATACACCACTTACGCTCACATTGCTCTTACCCTCTCCTTCTCTCCCATGCTTTTAGACACAGTCTAAGAGAACCAAACCCAGCTCACAGCATTGACTCAATTCACCTCTATCAGTGACCATTCCAAATGCAGATAGTTTCCTGAGTGCTAATTCCCCAATTACTCCACGAGGAAGCCTCAGTTCAGGCCAAGGAAGTGAACTGAATGACTGACAAGAGATCCTTCAACTCATACAAAAGAAGGTCTGTGGAGGCCAAGGAAAGCCTGCTGACACAGGAGCTCAGACCCCTTCCCATCACTTCCTCCTCATGGGTCACCATATCAGGAAGTGAGAAGTTTCATACTCCAGGAGTAGGACCCTCAGATGGTTGATACCACCACTGTCTTGATCTTGTACTCCTCACTCTGAAAAATTATGAACAATAAGTCTGTTATATATAAATTACTCATTTCTTTTTGCATTATGTTATGGCAGCTGAATGGACAAAGACACTATTTTCCTGAATTTCCAGTATGCACTAAAATTGAGTACTATACCATGAACATGAAATTCTGCCAAACTTTCAAATAACAATATTTTCTTTTGCAAATCTTAGTAGTTAAACCACCTAAGAATATCTTTAGACAAATCTTCAGAATTTCAATTGTTCTATCTAAGCAACTACATAAAGAAAAAAAATTACACCACCACCACTACAAGATACAATAATTCCATGGTGAAATGAATTTGAAATTGTTTAGTTACATAAAACAAAATCAATTTCTTTACTGTAACTGAATAAAAATCTGCAGAATATCTCACAGGAACAGAGCTTAGCCGAATACTATTCTTTAGACTTTATTCCTAAATCCAAATAAATTTATTTTAAAACTTACTCTCCAGGGATTAGAATTCCCATACATGAACAAAGTAGCATCATACCTGAGAAAAGAGGACTTAATAGGCCTCATCTTAAATTCCTTCTTAGTTGCTATGTCATCCCTGTTTCTAGCTGATTACCTGGCTAAATCAACAAAAGGCAAATGGCCTTATGAAAATGGGCCACCTATACTGTGACAGATTTAATATCCCAAACTCTACTGCTGTCCTTGAACTGCGCTCTCTGATTTTGTGCTACAAATAAGTAGGCCATCGGTGGGGACTTGAAAAATCCTTTCATTACACCCAGACTCCCACAGTGGCAGTGTCCAGCTAAATTACCTAACCTATAGATAACACGCCAGCAGCTGACACCTGGCCCACATTTCCTCAGTTCCAGAGTAAAGAACAAATCGAAATACCTACACATTATGGCAAAGAGATGCCCTAGATAATTAATTGCTCTTGTGGAGTTTCTGGTGTGATAAATGGCTGAATAATGACATTAAACAACAAAGTATTTAATGGGAAATGGCCCAAATATACGAAATTAACTTTATATGAACTCAAAGACCTTCAGCTCTGGAATGAACATTAATCATTTTCTAGAACTCAAGAAAAAGCCTGATGCGGTTAATTTTAAATTATATTTTATGATAGGGAGCAATAAAATCTCACAGGATTCAAGGTATCTATTAGTTTACATTCTTGCCAGGGTCAGCAAAAAGCCCACTATTGATTTGGGATTAAAACTCAGTTGACCTCCCTTCTTTCTGAGAAGGTATTCTATGACTGCTGAGTTCCACAGGGGCATGCTTCTCTCTGGTGCCAACACAGTGAGATAAATGGACTATTCAAACAAAGCTCTTTACATTGCATTAGCTGAATAAATAGTACAGTATGGGCCTCTTTTCTCAAGTACTGCCTTAGCTTGTAGAGAAGCGAGCAAAGGAGACATGACATAAATCCTATTAGAATGTTTAAGCAAACACTCAATAACTTCCCTCAAGATTCTAAAGAAAAAAAAAACTATATGAACATTTTTAACTTTTTATTGTAGCTTTTGGGACCAAAAAAAAAAAAAAGCCTATCATATATATTTGAGCTTGAGGTGTTGAGTGGAGGAAACAAGATTAAGGGCAGCAGTATTTGGTAGGCAGACTTAGGACAAACCAACTTAGCTAAAATGAAGTGCATGTCAAGAATTCACCTGCCTCTGGCATTGTTGCACAGTGAATACTTGCCCCTTGTTATCTGCTTCTGGCATTCTATCTCACTTCCAGAGTAGACAAGTTTCTGAGCTTGGGAAGATGCTATGGTGAGTGCCTATGGCTGATCACAAATTTTACAACCAGGCTGGTGACATGATTCAGTGGCTGAAGCATTTGTCATGGAAGCCAGACACCTGGATAATGCCATCCCTGCCATCCTTGAAAAGGTGAAAGAAGAGAACCAACTCCATAAAGCTGTCCTCTGGCTGTTCCATGTATGCCAGGGTGTATACGTGCTCCCCTACATATATAGCACTTATACATGCCAATCATACATTTTTAAATTAAAAATCACATATAAACAGTGCTTCAAAGGTCTCATGGTTATTCTGTACCACTGTATCGAGGAAGAGGCAGGTCTACAAGAAGACACCAGCCATGGCCTCTCTTTCATGACTGATTGTAACACATGTCAGTGGCTTCTGGCTACCATTGCTCAGGGACCAATGTTCTGGGTAATGACACCCAGAGATCAATAGCAGTTCCAGAGTAAATTACAGTCTATAATCAGGAAGAATAATGTGAAATTATTCACTTATTATTTATTCACGAAAGAAGCCTGCATTTATTGTTTCACACAAACACAGTGCAGGAAAGGTCAACAGCAGGAGGCAGGCTTTTCCCTGGAAAAAAACTAATAGTTTTAGAACTAAAACAATGAAAGACAATGATTTAACAGGCGGAGGTGGACTCAGAATGTTCCCAACCTAGTCATCACTGATGGTTGAGGGGGACCAAAGAAGAAAAATGTGTACCAGAACAGCCCTCCCCGAAGCAAAGATAAATTTGTGGCTGTATCACCCCTGGAGCCAAAGCAGATTGACTTGCTATAATAACAATGGTCACCTAGCAAGGAAAGGATGCCGAGTAGATTAAAGTCAACAGAGCTACCACATATTGGGATAAAAGGGCAAAAGCTATGTTTGTGTATTGTGCTCAACGGAATCTGTACTGTATGAAAATTACTGGAAGATCTTTATTACTTGACTTTTTAGTATAAGTAGTTCTTTCTATAATAAGTATGTTCTCCTTAGCCATTATGAGAAGGGGTACGTATATGTATATGGTACTGGGATTTGGACCTAGGCCTTAAGAATGCTAAGCAATCTACCAGATAACCACATATTCGGCCCATACAACAAGATCACATTTGTTGACAGTAGTACATGCTACAATAAATTGATTTTCCAGTTGTAACTGCAGAAATTCCAGACACCTTTGTTCCTTCTGACTTTACTGTTAGGGCCTTTTCAACTAGATTTTCCTATAGCAGATCCCAAGATGTAAATATGCTCCCTAATGGATTATCTGAGAAATGGGTCCAGGATGTATCATTAGGAGAGGGAGAGAAATAATACAGGAGCCAAAAGAAAGCTACTGTTAGGTGTCTTTGCTTTTAGGTCACTTTTTTGTAGTAACTAAGGGTCCCACTGTGGGCTTCTGGGAAACTGCACAGAACCCACGATAGATTTTGCTCACTAAGAAGAAGAAAGCTTGGGGAATTAATTTCCAAATCTCATGTGCCAATGGCTGAAGGCTGCTTCTAGAGTAACTTCCTCGTATTCTAGGTCTGTTTGCTGAACCACTGAGAGAAAGCCCTACTGTGCAGGGAAGGCACCTGCTAAACAATAGCCTCAGCGAGTTCATTAGCATGAGTCCCAGGGAACATAGCCAAGTCACACAGCCATGTCAGATACCATTAGCTATCGTTTACCAAAGTATACATTCATCTGTTAATCAAATGTTTACCTGTCTCCTATTATATGTAATTTTCTAGGTGTTAGGAGTCCACTGAAGGATGGAATTAAGAATACGGTTCTATTTAGTACCTAATACAACTGGGCTAGGTCGAGGCACATCATAACCTAGTTCTCAGCTTCAAACAAGACCCTTAATTTGAAGAGTTAGATCAGATCATCAACACTGAAGTCTGACCCAACACACTAAGTCATGAACAGACAATCAGTTGTGCAATAGAAGACAGTAGTTTCTCTTATAGAAGAGTAAGAGGGATTTCACTTACAGTGCTCTTTGGGGACATCTTCCCTGCGGTGGCTATGCCCAGAGGCTCTGCGGAGTTACCTGTTCTAACTCTGACAGATGAGTGGGGCGCAAAGCTTCAGTACATGAAAAGGACTACATTAATTCACCCACATGGGGACTGAAATGGCATCAGTGACTTCAAATGCACCCAGCAGAGACCAGCTGATCTCCATTTCAAACACATTGCTCTGCCCTCCAAATGGGACAGAAATCCACATCATATCTACACTGGTCACGTAAAGTGGAGTGTTTCCCAAAGCCCTAGACATAGAGGGTCATTTCTAAAATCTCAGTGTTATCTTCATGCATTGCTTTAAATAAGCTACTATAGTCATATAGAAAATAATAAACCATATAGCTTGAGAAAGGAATTCGGCATAACTATTTTGAAAACTACCAATTATAAGCAGATAAAACAATTCTCACTCTTATTTGAACACCTAATCTCATAATTTGTAGTTTGCTAATGGGTATATTTTCTGTTCCAGTTATGTCTGTCAATGGCATTTCCCATCTCAGGGCATAAGCCGTCACTAAGCTGGGGGGTTGCTATTTAAGTTATAACTTAAAATAAGGACAGAAAATCAGATGTCTTTGAAGTTGGGAGGAGTCTTGTAAGACGATATATGTGCTGTGTACCCTTAAAAGGCATTGTCAATTGACCCCAGATTCTTCTCCAGTTGAGTCTAGGTTCTAGTCTTAGAATCCTTCAACTCTCAGTTCTCCACACGGAAGGACTACTGTCAAAATAAAGTGCATTTTATATCTATGATGAATTTATGTAATCTTGTCATACCAACCACACACCTGGGAGACAAAGAAAGGCCATGGAGAGGAGAAGAGAAAACAGAGGAAGGATGAAGATGGAGGAGAGCTCGTCGAGGAGACGAGGGAGGAAGAGGAAAGAAATCAAAACGTGCATTTCTCTTCGTTCCCCGTGTTTTGCAGGGAATAAAAGGTCCATGTTACCTACGGTGATGCTAATAAAAATATGGCAAACTGAGAATTTGATTTGTGGTCAAGCGCTCTAACATTTTACCACCTAATATTCTTGGGGAAGCTCAGAATAAGGTTTTCCACAACACTGAGGCCAGGTGTGGCGGCGCATGTCTATACTCTCACATCAGAAAACACAAGTGGGAGGAGTCAGAGTCGGAGGCCAAGTTAGTCTACATGGGGAGTGGGGAGACCGCCTCAAAATAGAAGTGGGGGAGAAAAAGACACAAAGGGGAGGGGTATGAAGAACGGTAACTGGGAGATTGTCTGCAACAACCAATTGTCCCACTGACACTTGAATACCTTGTGTATGCAGGGATGATTTTAAGACGCTGGCTGTACAGGGAAAGATTACAGTTCCAGCAGCAGCAGCAGCAGCAGCAGCAGCAGCAGCAGCAGCACTTTCTGCCCAGCTCTCGATGCTTCTTTCTATTCCCCCGTGCTGTATCACCCAGATGGCAGTGGCTAGATCTCCTCCCTCCCAGAGCAGGGGACCCTGGGCATGAGAAAGTACTGCAGGAATTTTTTTTTTTTTTTTTTTAATGAAAACTTGTAAGAGTTTCATCCTGCCAGCTGCTTCATGTGGTGACCTGGATCATCACTCACCTGGTATAAATAAGCTCGGGCATGAAGAAGGTGAGGAATCGGAGCCAGGGATGATGTATTAGATCATATCGCTTGTTTCAAGGGGCAGCAGCGAAACAGATGCCCTGGAGAGTTTCCTGGAACGGTTTTTCACGTGTACCTTGCAATCACAGTGTGTATCTTCTGAGTCCTGCCTTTTGAGCACCACCCACCCCCGCCCAATAATTAGCTGTTTTTACGTTGTCCGGTAGACTACATTAACACGCAGCAGAATCCAGCTATATTACGCCAGCTCATCTCCCAGCACTATTTGTTTTCATAAACTTGAGCCGGGATGACTCTTTCTTCGCTGCCTTTAATTAATCAGGAAAGCTTAATATGCACTTTTTTTTTTTTTTTTTGTTTCATCAATCTGGCACTAGAAATGCTGAATTGCTTTTGTAGTCATTTGAAAGAAGAGTTTGGGGCTATTAGAAGAAATTCACACCAGGCACTTCTCTCCATGGCCTACTTACATTCTTCAAAGAATAGGGATGTTTCAAGGAAAATGCAAAGTTGGGGTGCTAGAGATGTCCGGGCCATCTCAAGTTCTACTTTTTTCAATTTTCTACACAAAGGCACCTTATGGTGCATTTTAATAATGCAACTTGAAATATTTTGAATGGGGGACAAGTCACAATCTGACCCTCACAGAACGATGTCTCTTGCAGATCCCTGAGTGGGCACTTGCCCATGGGGTTCCTCCTCCTTTGTCTCCTGGGTAATTATTTCACAGATTTGGGAGGTTTAGAGGCAATGCATATGCGCTTTGAGAGTAAAAAATGTGGATATCTGACTCTTAGAAATCTGGAAGAAACAGAAAATACGAACGTACCAGCTGGCCTCCGATCCCTAACCAGAGATCCTGCGGGCCACCTTCAGGGATGAATATTCCAAAGTTATCTTCGTTAAAAATGCAGAAACAGCTTGAGAACATATCTGACTTTACCTTTTAAAAGTAGGATTAAAAATTTAAGAAGCTTCATGAATTACTCTCCTACCTATTGAGCCTTTGGTATTTTTTAATCCCTTAAGCTTTGAAAGAATCCTTTGTTGATTCGTGTATAACATCATCAAATAAAGCAAAATATGAAAATCTGATTTTTTTAAAAAATAAATAAACCTACATCCAAACATCATAATAATATTGTAGCCAAAAAATCCACTCAGCCAGGTAGATGTGCGTGCGTATGCACACCCACACACACCCACACATATGTATGTATATATAATATATATTTATGATTTATTTAATTTGGCATTTTTAATTTTGTTTTCAATGTACCAAATATGCTTGAATAAGCAATGGAGACATCCACAGTCTGCTGGGGAAGATTCATTTGTGCATTCCTAAGTATGTATGAAGCATGTATGTGTACATGCTCATGTGTGTGCATGTGGAAGTCAGGGAACAGCATCAGGTATCGGTCCCTGCCTTCCACCTTGTTTGAGACAAGATCTGTTTGTTGCTTGTTGCTGAGGACCCTGCAGCCTACAAATTTCTGGAGATTCTCCTTTTCCCAACTCCTATCACACTGAAAGAATACTGAGTGATAGGCAGCTTATTATGTTCGAGTATTACATGACATCTGGAGATTCATCCTCAGGTCTTCATGCTTACACAGCAAATGCTCTACATACTGAGCCATCATGCCAGCACTTAAGAACATTAATTTAGATCAAATGACTGTACACATACACATGGATTTCAAAGAAAGGACCTTGGGAGAAAAAAAGAGCCACAGAATTGCTTGTGTGAAGAATAGTTAAGGAAGTAGAGTAGGAAGATGTCATTTCAAAATGGCAGAATAAACTGTGTTGGCTACAGTCTACTGGGGGAAAGAACAGTGTCAAAGTCATAAAAGCAAAGACAAGGGGCTAGATTAGAAAGCGACTTAGATATTCTCCCACCTAGGCTGGCAGAATATATAATTTAAAGTTGCTAAACATGAATAAATGTTATAAGCATATTTAGATCACTACCAGTTTTGGAAGTTGGGCAGTTGGGTATAATAGAGTGGATTTTGCGTTAGGTCAGGCTGTGAGGATGCTTGAAAATGAAAGAAAACGGCCAATGGGTGGGGTTTTTTTGTTTTGTTTTGTTTGTTGTTGTTTTGTTTTGTTTCTTTGTTTGTTCTGCCATCCAATGTCTTCCTTTTAGCAAAGCTAGATTTTTGTATTCTAAATCCAGTCTCTTTGTCCCAAGTAGCATACATCATTATGTTGTAGGCAACTGGAATCTGAAGTTTCCAGGAAATCATTAAGAACATGGTACACAGCTCCAGTAAACACAGTTTAGCTGTACAGGGAGGATATGGCAGACTTGTTCCAAACACTGAACCTTGAGTCTAAGCCATGCCAGTACCTGGCAGATGAAACAGCGATTAAGTTTCAGTACTGCTAGGACAGAGATATTGGTCTTTTCTACTTAGGTCATGTTTAACATTCTCTTTCTGTAATAAAGGGTTCCACAGTGGAGCACAGGGGACAAGAGTAACTGCACTGCAGGGCCTCTGAGACCTGGGCCTGTTGGGATCTGAGGTGCTGAAAGATGGTACAGTCTTCTAAAACTGAAGCAGGAACATAGTTATGAGTTCTGGATAACAGCAAGACCCTGTCTCTAAACAAACCAAAACAAAAAGTGAGACTCTTTTATTTTATTGAAAATTATATTTCAAAGTCAATAACTCTATCGTAGCAAAGCTTGGTTTTGTCCATTCAACCATACAAGTGGATCTGCACCAAATATGTGTTCACAGGGCATCCTGTCTGGAGAATTGGATCTTCTAACTAGCATGCTTTCTTCCATCTCCTACTCATTTTCACACTGCTTTATTTTCAACAAATGTGATCAACTTCCCAGACACCAAGTAGCATTCTCCTTCTCACAAAAAAAATACCAGAGATAGATACAGACAGATAGACAGACAACAGAAACATCTCCCTATTAATGGGGCTTTTCCTGAGAGAAAACTAGTTTGCCTTCGAGATGGTGTGGATGGGTGGCCGTGGAAATAAAGGATGAAGAATATCTTAGCACAGGCGGTTTTATAACAGGAGCCTCTTTTAACCTTTTGTGAGAAGCAACTGGAGACTCTCAATTTCTATGAAGGGTTTTTGTTTGTTTTGGTGGTAATTTTCTAAATGCCATCAGCAAATACATAAATTTAACCATAGGTAATTTTAATTTTCTGCATTGGTTTTCTGTATTTTCCTCATATCTTTGGTGAATAAAGGCCATCTTAGGAGCCAGAAGAAAAAGAATAAGAGCCTCCCAAATGAGATCTCTGTCTCTCTGCTTTCAGGAAATAAGAGAAGTAGGAAGGGAGGGAGGGAGGGAGGAAGAGAAGGAGGGAGAGGAGGCAGAAAGAGATACATAATGGATTACAATTGCATTTCTCGTAGAATTTACATCACTTTATAGTTCACTAAAGTTCTGCAATTGAAGGAATAAATGTGAGATCTTAAAATACATTTAGAGGAAGTATGTTCAATAAGCACTCCATGTTCCAAATTGCATGCAGGCATATGAAGGAGGCTTACCCTCCTTCATAGATACAACTGCTAACCTCTCAACTTTCCTCCCTAACGAGAGCACTTTATCTCTGGCTCCATACCATTATTGCATCATGATAACTCTTGGCGAATACTCTGTGAAGTGATAATTAACAGTAATCCACACCGGCCAAATGCAGATGGAATGGTGTGGGCAAGTGCAAAGCTGCTGTTATCAATGGTCGCTTGGGGGAACGCAATGGAGGGGGTTTGACTGACCACAGCGGCTTCACTCCTACCATGGAGATGATCCAGCCAATTCCTCACATAGCAGAAAGATAGCTCACTTATTAAATCATGCCTTAAGATAGCTCTTATGGAGCTATGGCATACAAGAACAAAGGACCATAGGAAATAATTATTTATAAACATTTAAAAGGGCATAGGAAGGGTAAAGGAGTATGGGCTTGAATAGGGTTATTACTTACATTCCCTTTCCTGGAAATAATCCTTCCGTGACTTCAAAGCTTAAAGCCATTTTAGGTAGGCTTGAAGGTAAACACATATGGGCAGATGGTAAGCTCATGGAGTAAGGACACATTTTGTTTGCTAGAACTGTGTGAGCAACCCCAGGTTGTGTGGCCAGAGGTGTTTAGTTAATGTCCTGTGAGAAGCAGAGAATCTTTCACAGTACAACCTGGCTTTCTAAATAGAAGATAGGAGTCTTGAGCTGGGGAGACATCTTAGTCAGTAAAGCCCTTGCTGGGCAGACATGAGGGATTGGCTGGCCCCAGAACTACAGTAAAAACAGTGAGGCATGGTACTTCATGCTTGTAAGCCTCGTGCTGAGAAGGACCTGGATCCCTGGGACTCCCGAGCCAGCAAGTCTTGTCTACTTGTAAAGTTCAAGGCCATTGAAAGACCCTGGGTCAAAAGCAAGATTGACAAAATCCGAAGAATAGCATCAAGACTGCCTAGGACTTCTACACATGAGCATGCCCCCCCCCCACATGCATGGACGCGCAGCCTTTCTGAATAAAAGCTCACAGGTTGAAATTCAAAATCATATGTATTTGTGATATTTCCAAATATAATTAAAAATCTGAAGGACTTTTTTGGGTAGAAAGAGGATTTTATCCTGCAATCGCTCCATCCATTTGATCTTACTTGCTTTCCATTAGTGATCTCACTGGCTACCTAGGTTCCTATGGGTTTTGCAGCAAGCCGTTAGCAAATGGGATATTATATTTAACTCAGTGTTACCACTTCCTGAACAGTTCACCTGACTGGAGACATGGCGGAAGCCGCTGTCATCAATGTTCTCTCTCACAAATACTGGAGATAACGATCTTAAAAAGAGAAAGCGGTTTATCTGACTTCGTACTTCTAGGTTTCCATCCACTGGCAGTTGCATCCTTTGCATTGGGGTCTCGGGTGAGTAGGACCCAATGGCTCAAAGCTGTTGACTTTGTGAACAAGAAGTGAGAGAAGACGCTTGGAGGGGGCAGGCGTCCCACCATCGTCTCCAAGGGTACTCCTTCAATGACCTGAAAATGCCCAAATCACCAATGCCAACTTCATACCTATGCTTTTGCAGAAAAAGATGAATACAGAGGTAAAGAAGGAGATGCTGAGTCCTCTTGATCAAGATGCATATGAGGTCAAGTAGTTTCCTTAGACTCTTAAATTACGATCCCATACATTTCCGCTTATTCAGCCAGTTTGGGTTTTCTGTCACTTGCAACTGAAAAACTCCTGATGTAAAGAAGGGGAGATGAAGAAGAAGGAAATGCACTCGAAGCAAAAGACACAAATTTGCCCTGATTTTCCCTGAGTTATATTCCCTCTTCCTGGTAGTGTTTAAACATTTCTTTCACATTTACATTTTTAAAATGAATAGGAGCACCAACTTTTAGAGAAATACTGGTGTTAAAATTAAACTGTAGGACAGTTGAATTATATGGAGAGGAATAGTAAACATTGCACCAAGTCATTTCCCTACTAGTGGTTTTGAAAAAGGGGATATCAACACATCATAAGGACTTTCAGGGTCTGCCTCAAAGGACTTTTCTCAGAAATTAGGCCAAAAAAATCAATTTTCCATATATGACATGAAAAATGTTTCATTCTCAAACTCAGAGTACTTAATTCCTTTTAAAAGGGGACGAATTTTCCCACAGAGCAGTGGTTCTCGACTTGTGACCCCTTTGGCAAACTTCTCTCTCCAAAAATACTTACCTTATGCGTTCATGACAGTAGCAAAACTATAGTTACGAAGTAGCAATGAAAATAATTTTATGGTTGGGGGTTACCCGATGTGAGGACCTGTATTCAAGGGTAGCAGCGTCAAGAAGGTTGAGAACCACTGCCACAGAGAATGCTGCTGCCTGCTTTCTTGGAGTCACAGTGCTTCGGTAGGACACTCCGCACAAGTGAGACCAAGACAGAGGAAGCAGCTGTCATTATTACTCCACAGTCACTGATAAGCAGCAGAGCGAAAGAGTGTGTAGAACCTACTGTTCTCATTTTATTATGGTGACAGCAAAAATATTCAAGTTATAACCAGGATGACAAGACTGGCCATGCCCCTGGGGACGCTGATGACCAGTAGCCAGCCCTCACCAACTGAAATCAAGCCAATGGTCTGTCTCTTCAAAGACTGGATTTAATGATGCCTCCCATGAAGGGTCCCTCTGAATAATGAAATAACAGCTTGTGAAGCATTGTAAACAGTGGTGGGTCCTGCCATGAATATTTCCCTCAGGATCTATTTTCTCTTTTTCTGAAAAACAACATCCCTGGGGAAGGATATTCTCTGACAGACTGGGAAACTCAAGTCCATGCCACTTGCTTTTCACTTTCAGTGCTTTGTTTGGTATTAGGACACATTACATCACGTTTCTGCTTTTCCCTTTAGTTTCCATCCTAAAGAACTGAAAAATCTAAAAGGATGACTGAGAATTGTTAGTTTTCCCAGCTGTGTCTAATAAGAGTAACTGACAAAGCAGGTGACCAGTAATGCTTGGAAGCATTCATCACATGCTCAACAGACCAATAATTCAGATTTTTAAAATATAGAAGTAGTTATATGTGGTTATACTAAAGCAGTGATATGAATACTCTGTACAAAATGAAATGTGACAGTGGACTTTTTAAAAAAAATTATAGTTAAGATTTTAGTCCGAAAATACAGACATTTATGGCACTTGAAATAGTTTGTTCTTCTATGTGCTGCAATCACAAAATTCCTAGAAGACATGCCTTCTCACTAGAGAACATATTCAAATTCCACCATCCTCTGCCAACCGAAAGTAAATGTCATGGTTTAAATGTTGTTGCTGGGAGAGAGCTTATCAACCACATGCTGATGAGGCTGGGTTGGCTGAAACCACCCTGTGAAAGTCAGATGGATTTCACCAAATTTTCTGTGAGTGAGACGTCATGGGCCTAGTTTGCTATTGAATTTTGCCTCTGATGAGATTCTAGTCAAGGAGCAAATCATGGTCCCCTTGGGAACCTCAGTTTCCTCACTCTGAAAATAAGAGTAAGAGCTGGGGATGAAAGGGACACAAAGTGCTTGCCTAGCATGATAGCAAGGGCAAGATGGCTTACATCTAATATCCGAGCACTGGGCAGGTGGAGCAAGAGGGCGAGGCGTTCAACATCATCTTTGCCTACACAGCAAGTTTGAAGTCTGACTTGGCTATAGAAGATCCTGTCTCAAAAATAAAATTAATGAAATTGGTCTGAAATTCTATTTCTTTGTTGAGCCTTTGTGTGGTTTAGGTATCTGGATGACTATGACCTCATAGAGTAAGTTTGACAATGTTCCTTTTGTTTCTATTTTGTAGAATAGTTTAAGGAGTATTGGTATTAGCTCTTCTTTGAAAGTCTGGTAGAATTCTTCACTAAAACTACCTGGTTGTGAGCTTTTTTTGGGTGGGAGACTTTTGATGACTGCTTCTATTTCCTCAGGGGATATAGGACTGTTTAAACTGTTTACCTGATCTTTATTTAACTTTGGTAAGTGGAATTTATCAAGAAAATCATCCATGCTGTTTAGATTTCCCAGTTTTGTGGAGTACAGGCTTTTGAAGTAAGACCTAATGGTTCTTTACAGGGGAGACATTTAATCTCCACAGCCTGACTCCCTGTGTTCTTCAGAAGCACTGCAGCAAGTAAAGCTTGCTGCGTTATAGGAGCATGGTGAACTGTAAGTTATAGCATGATTGTAAAGCGAATACGAAGAGCTAGTCATTGCACTCCCTGAAAGGTGGAATTACCAACAGCCCCACCAATGGCTATTCATGCACATCGAATCACCATGCAGCGTTATACATATTATATACAGCAATACAGTAGCTCCTCCAGACTGTGGTTTCAGTTACCAATGGTTAAGGCCATCTAAAAATATTAAATGAAAAATTGCAGGGATAGTTTATCAGTTATAAATGGTAATTTTTATATCATTGTGCCTCTCATAGTTTACAACTCCTATTCTTAAATATCTCACAATGCATAATTTAAAACTTCTCACAGGTATATATATGTAGGAAAAGTCCTGTATTGGGACCGGGATTATATATAGTGTCAAGTATACAGCTGGGATCGTGGGACACAGTGTGTAAGATGAGCAGGGATTACTAAACTAATAGCAGACTAGTAGAGAAACAATTACATTTATATTACATCATCACAAAATAAATTACAGCACCATTTCTAGCAAGGAACTCATTCTTCTCTGCAGTTAAAATTTGAAAATGCTAAGCATCATCTGGTTACAGAGACAGACCCTTCCTGCTGCTCTGGCTGTATAGCACCTGTTCTAGAATCTGGGAGAGAATGTGCATCTGCAATGGTGGCTGGCTCAGAGATGCATGTGGAGACTGAAAACTAGGAGCATGTCCAGCAGAGCCCCAAGACAGAATTCATACCACAGAAGCCATTTCCATCTGACCCACAGCCCACATGTCCTTCTATAAAGTAACTGGCACCAGATCTAGAGTCTAAACTGATTACTAGGGTCTGGCTGCTAGTAAGACATGGTATTTTGGGTCTAGGCATCGGGGTCCTAGGATGAAAAAAGACTGAAACATGATACATTATTTTCCAAGTCTCGTTTTCCACTTGTCTGCTCAGTAAGTTGCTTTGACACCACACCTGCTTTCTGTTGTGTTCTGGAAGCTTGTGCTGCACAACAGATGGCAGAGTGTTTGCCTAACAACTGTTCTCATGGGACAGGCTAAGGAGGTGGCAGTGGGGACTGATGTAGTCAGGAAGGAGCGATGTGGGGGAACATTCTTCTAGGTGGCAGAGAACAACCACAAATCTCCAACTTTGCTGTAAAACCTGCCACACAGCCAAGGCCCTGAAATTGCTCAGCTTTGAATATTCTAATTTCTGTTCTTGCCTTCTGACATCCAGAATAGCTGGAGTCATCAGCTGCCACCAGAAGCTACAAAGGAAATCTAATGTCCATGGGGAGAAGGTATCAGGGGCTCTGCCAAAACTGAAATTTTCAAACTCCATCCTAACTAAAATTTCAATACAGCTCTCTTGAGTCTAATGTAAGATTAACTCCTTTTAACTGGACATGTACCAACTCTAAAATCCTAAACCTTAATTCTATAATTTCAAGTGTCTTTCAAAAAATTATTTATTCACTTTACATCCTGATCATAGCTCCCTCCATACTCTCCTCCCAGTCCCACCCTCCCTCTCTCTTCTCCCTATCCTTCTTCCCCTACCCCTCAGAAAAGGGGATCCCCCATTACCAACTCATCCCAGCTCATCAAGCCGCATCAGGACTGAGCATATCCTCTACCCCTGTGGCCTGGCAAGACAGCCCTGCCAGAAGGAAGTGACTAAAAAGCAGGCAACAGATTCCATGTCAGAGACAGCTTCCACTCCCCTTACTAGGGTACCCACATGAAGACCGAGCTGCCCATCAGTTGCATCTGTGTAGGGGGCCTAGGTCTGGCCTATGCATGTTCTTTGATTGATGCTTCATCTCCGCAAGCCCACCTTGAGCCCTGGTTAGTTGGCTCTGTTGGTATTCCTGGAAAGCTCCTGCCTTAAACTCAGCATTTTGAAGAGATAAACGTCTAGAAAAATTCCTCAACAGCCAACTGCTATGGATTCCTGTGAATTGTGAACCAGCTTTGTCATGTTATTTGCTTTTCAGAGGTTAAGAAAGCCGCTACTTTCTAGATTGAAAATTTAATATCAGATCTATACTTTGTCTTAACTGGAGTATGAGAGAAACAGTTTCTTAATCGTCTTAAGGATTGTTTTTTGTAAGCTCATAATAAAATATCGTCGGTGAAGCTAACACCCATCTTAGGGGAACAGCTTTATGGACAAACTGCATCTGGCAAGAACACCCCCATTTCTACCCCAAGTGTCTCACAGCCATCTGGAAACTGCAAAATCAGATTAGATCTATACTTTCCAATCAATCTGATTCACTTGTCTTGATTTCCGGAAAACTAACCTGCTTACCATTAATAAATATTTTGGCTCTATTAACAACAGACTGAAAACAAACTAAGTTCATCATCATTCCTCTCCAGTGTTTCTTCTGCTCATGGCTATGATCATAGGTGATGAAATATAAACTAGCATGCAATGAGTTTTCCATAAATGACTGGGGAATAAGCACAATATGCCAAACACTATACAAAGATTTTACCATCCATAATCTCACTACAAAATCGCCAGCTGGAAGGAGTAATGTTATTCCAGTTTTACAGACAGGGAAGCAAAGAGAAATGAAAGTAATTTATTCATAGCCACACAGATAAGAATAGTCAGGGTGTCAGATTTTGATTCTTAAGCCTACAATAACTGGAAGTCAAGGATACTCTTGTAAAACCTAATCTCTCATTTGGGTAGAACATGATACCTGGTATCCTAGAAGGAAAATGCTGTGTTTTCCTAAGTAGTGAATTGAAAGGTACTAAATCAGGTAAATCGAGTTTAGTAATCATGGCTGCTTAGGCCTAGATGATCTGGAAATCTTTGAAATTAAATATGGTATGCTACATATAGGGGGATTTTCCCATGGAAAACTTCATAACTTTAAATATTTTAAGTATTTTGAAATCTTTCCAGTTCACAGATATTAAGAAGTTATCCATTTGTAACTGTATTTATGCTTAAAATTGCCATTATAGAAGACTTCAAGGGGCTCCACATGGCCTACACATGCCACTTGTAAGGAAATGACCAGATGGACACTTGGGAAGTGTAAGAGCTGAGAAGAGCCATGCAAGGGGAGCACCATAGGTATGGAGCATACCACTGGAGCTCAAACACTGGCAATCAACCATATCAGCTCAGGATCCATTATATTACTAGATGGTGTACACAGAGTGGGAATCCAGTTCGTCACCTCACCACGTAGTCCTGGTAATAGTGACAACACATAATTTTGGAGTAACCAGATTCCCTGGTCTCCAGAATACAAAAAGAATCATCCATGTGAGGTCCAAACTCTGACAGAGCTGCAAATGCAACCTTTCCAATCACTTTATTTCTATATGAAAAACAGCTCTGAAGCCAATAATTATTTATTAAAAGCCATCCATGTTTTTCTCCAATGTCATCTGAATGTCCTCATGTGATTTTTGGCAGTGAGTTTAAATTAGAGTAGTCTCCATGAGGAAAGCGTTAGACTTGGGGCCAGTTTAATGAAAGTGAAAAATTATCACATACACATCATATATGACTGACAAATCCTGTGGTAAGGGGTTGAGGAAGTGGAGGAGATATATCATCTTCCAAAGTCAACAAAGCCCCTAGGAATGAAAGGTAGAAGAGAGGCAGATTCTTCCCAGCTTAAAAGAGACATAGAAATAAGAGGTGACCTTTGTTCCACCTTGTTATATAATGATTCTGCGCACTTGTAAATAATACTCAAATCGTATCAATCTAATTGGGAATTTGTCTTTGTAAAGACCCTGGGGAGTTACAGAGGGAAGGACAGATGGGAAAAAGAAAACTAGGATTATTTTTCATGGATTAAGGCAGGTAGTCAAAAGTCAGCTACTGCTGGGACTATTGGACATAGGTTGGTACACGGATGCTTAAAACTCAGACTACAAAGCATAACAGATGGAAGGTACGTTAATACAAAGCATCTTGCTAAACTTCATCACTGTCGACCTTTTAATGCTAAGTGGGTGGCTTATGCTGTTTACAGGGAGAAAGTGCTAAGATCACACTCTTGCCATGTCTATTAATGTAATGACCATGGGAAATGCCTCATAGTCTTCTTTCACCTAATGAGCAATTTAAGTACAATCAATTGTGTTGCAATTAGAATGATAATTCATTCACTGGATTCCCTCACCATTCCCCACCTATTTATATGGCTCTGGCGACGTGAGAGGCAAACATGGCTCTTCTGTACTGGCTACCTTTCTACTTTTAAAATCATTTTCATTATGCATAATGTATTCAACTTTAAAACCTTCACTATTTGTGAGTTTCAGCAAATTTTCTTCAGGTTTCAACAGAGTGTCAAGGGATAATTGGGACAGTTAGCAGTAATTTATCATTTCTCGGCTAGGTTTTCAAGCTCTCGCTGACTGCATGAAGAAATCCGTTAGCTAGTTCTACACAGATCATTATGAGATCTACTCCATCTTTATGCAAATTGCTTTTGCTGTTTTCTTGAAGTGAGATGAATGATGAACAGAAGCATTCCTAAGACTCTAGCCACGGTATGGGTGTGTCTGTCATCAGAGGGCAGCTGGGCTACAGCTGTAGGTGAACTTCCACAGTCGCTAACTGGGAAGACAGCGTGATGGGCAGCTTTACTCCAAGCTGCAGTGGGTAAGCCGGGCTTCCAGTCAGATCTTCAGAAAATATGCCCAAGACTCTATGAATGTGCCACTACAGGTTTCACAGAACAGATATTGGCTCGTAATCCAGTAAAGATGAGGGGCCTGACAAAGGCAGAAACAATAGTTTTATACAAGCTCTGCCAAACAGAAGGATTTTATTAAGCATTAACTGAAAAGGGATGCTCTCCTGTTCTTTAGAGAGACTCATTTACTAGATGGTGAAAAATGAATGCTGTGGGTAATTTCATTTTCAATTGATTTATTTCTAAGTGGGGGGAAATTGACACTTGGTGAAGAAAGTAAAAAGCAAGTCTCAGTGAAGTGCCAGCTAGTCTCAGGATAATCCAATTATTTGAAAACAGACAATAAGAACACAGAAGGAAACAGGTTGAAGGTCATATAAGACCATATTCCTCCCAATGAATACTTTCCTGCCCCCTCCCAGAAGACTCACCAAAAACCATATACTGACCCATATTTCCAGTTTATTTCTGACACCTGAAGCTAATCAAAGTTCACTTTTTGGAAATTCAATAGTTACTCTCAATTAGATTACCCAGCAAATTAAATCATAAATTTCTCTCTCCTAGCCCTCCTTGTCTCAGTCCTAAAATACAACTTTACTCCCTCTGGCACTTTATTTAAATCTCCGGGGCCAGCCTCCAGAAAAAATTATGGATTTGATAATTTGCTAATGTGACCACAGTAATTGTTTTGAGCCATATTTATGATTTTATTGTATCTTGCAACAATCAATAATAATCCACTGATGTCCCTGACTCTGGGGTTTTCTCAGCATCGACGAATGACATAGGAGATTCATTTTTAATGCACTCATTTAGGGCTCCCTCCCAGAGAGCGAGAGTCCTGCATATATTAATAAAGGCCAAGAAATGAATGGCATAGCTGCACATACTTTACCCTGAAGAGTTAGCTATCTAGAAGAGAAGATTTAATGCCAAAAACAAAGAGGAGAATAGACTAACAGAGTCCATTTTGTGCAGCAGTATTATCATTAAAGTTAATGGAATTACTGCATGGTCATGCACCAGAGGGAACCCACTGGAAGTTAAGTTCTTCTAGGGCCATTGATTTGCAGACTTTTGCTCAAAGATCCCCACTGGCATCTGATGAGCACTGCAGAGATGCACAAGCACTTTAGAAATTGTTTATGCAAATTGCCAGTTAAGCATATTAAGGACTAACAATAATTAAATATTTTTGAGCAGATAGTCTAGTTGAGCATGTCTTTTCTTGAAACTGACAAGAGTCAACTCTGCCTAGCTTTAATAACAGAGAACTTGTAGAATCACCCAACTGAAACCGCTTAGAGGTAGGACAGGCCTCAGGGCTGGCTAACTTAAGGACCTGATGACACCACCAAGAATAGACCTTTATTCTATTTCCACATTCCAGATCAGCATCAGCCCTAAACACAGTAGGATGATTGCAGCTCTTTTCTTCATAAACAGCCATGAAGAGAATATCCTCCTATAGCTAAGGCCTGGAAGTCTCTGTGATGACCATGGTCCCTCAAATCTGGCAACCCTATAAACTAAGTGGACAAACTTCTGATACTCCTCTTCTAAATAAAGTTTTATTCCAACATAGCCATGTCCACTTGTGAAAATTCATTTTCATACATTCTGTGATGCTTGCTTTTTTTTTTTTTCCAAAAACAAAACTGTATTATTGCAACAGAGTGTATCTGGCACTCAGAGACTAAAATGTTTACTGTTTGGCCTTTAACAAAATAAATTTGCCAACCTTTGGATTATACAAAATGAAATGTGCACCTGGCACTAAGAGAAAGAGGGAAAGAAGAGACAGAGAGAGAGAGAAGAGTTCAACCCATTTTACCTCCTCATATGCTAAACAATGGATTAATGGGTATGCATGGAAAAAAAAGCTAGTGATCACCATCAAGAACATAACAGACACAGGATACTAATTACCCAAATTCTAGAACAGTTCACTTAGACACTTAAATATGAATCTAGTTAAGATCTACGGTAGGAATGCTGGAAATATTTTTTTGTCCTTAGAATACTGGAAACATCAGATACACTTTGAAGAGAACTAAAGTTCCTAACTTCAAACAGTATACAAGGCCTAGCCTAAGTTCTCCCTTTTCTCTCTTCAAACTGACTCTTGCTGCCATGATCTTCATCCCAATCTCTTGCCACCTCGTCTTTACCTCCTAAAATGTGAGAACTTCACTCCCACTGCTATTCTGTTTGTCTAGAATGTTCTTCAGCTCCCAGGTAGGTAGGATTCTGCCGTCCTCCAGTCTACAGGTCTTATACTCCTGGTCTGCCCTTTCTTGCACTCTAGCCCAGAGCCTAGCAATGTCTGATATGAAGTTGGTACTCCATAGACACTGACTCGAAAAGAACTCACTGTGGACTACAGAACTCCTTCTCAGCATTCCACTATTGGGACATTTATTTCCAAGGCTGTTCCTAAAGGAAGAATGTTAAGTAGGCAGACATGAGAGGCAGGACAATCCTCTTCCTAAGAGACAAGAATCAGGTATCTCGGGTGGGGAGGCAACTGTCAGCATCAATTACAAATGAGAGCTGTGCAGAACTGGAAACAGCTCCCTCACAGTGTCCCGGATTCCAATATATTAAAAATAAAAGACAGATTTCAACCCCTGTGCATGTGTATACGTGTGTGTGTGTGTGTGTGTGTGTGTGTGTGTGTGTGTGTGTGTGTTTTCATGTGTGCATTTGCTGGGAGAAGGAAGTTGTAGAGTAAGAGAAAATAGTTGACTTCCAAGGTGACTAGGCCTTCCCGAATCCTCCAAAGGCCTATCCTTTGAGTCTCTTCCTCAATAGTGAGATTCATCTATGACCGTTTGATGGGGGATCTGAGCTCACAATCCCATTTATTCTTTTCAGGACTGAACAGTAACAACAAGATTATACTGCTAGAACATGATTGCATTTGAAAATTTATACCAGTTACAACCAACAATGATTTGAAACACAAATAAAAGCCCCTTTTGGGTTATTTTTCAGGGCAGTGGGATAGGAAGCATAAGAAGTCATTTCTTTTTTCAGGGAACAGGAACTGGTATATAAACCCCAGAGAGAAAGAGAGATAGGAATGTGAACATTAGGATAAATGGATTTCATCATGAAGTAAAAGAGCATTTGGAGGGTCACTTTGTTCACTCAATGTTGTTTATTTTTCTTAGCCACTTAAGGTAAGGTCAAATTCTTAAAAAAACAAAAACTCTCCATGTTTGCCTGATGTTATACATCAGGAGGACAAAATAGCTATTGAAAAAAAAAAATCAAAGAAAAGAAATGGCAACTTCCAGATTGGAATCCAAGTACATTATCTCTGGATTGATGGAACACAGGTCTCAAATCACTGTCGCTTCCCTCTGAAGTTGGAACATTATCTTGTTGAAATGGCTTCCATAAATGCATGTCTCTATTTTTCTGACATTGGCGGCTAAGAGTCTTCTCTAGAAAAAGAATCTGTCATTGAAATATAGATGTAGAATTGATGCCTCCTGTATAAGGGTTAAATTTCAAAATTACCATTTTCTAGCATAGACATGATTCACAAAGGGGAGGGGCGGGGTTCACTTTATTTGGCCCGAGGGCCTTTAGGGTCTCATCAACATAATATTTTTTTTTTCACTCAGATGTCATTAGGGAGGTCATCACTCTAATTCCTACATGGCTGTGGCTCAGCAGGTTTCCATGTCTATAATTCGTTATGCCTGTCCCTCTTGAGCCAGGCTCAGCCATCCAATCCTTAACTTTTCCAGCTGCTTTTTGAGACTTGAGAATTACTTTATTAATGGTTCTGGCACAAAGGGTGAAGAAGAGCCCCTGAAAAGAACTGAATAATTCAAGATGAGTATAGGGCTAAGGTCATGTAGGGCAAGATTCAAAACTGTATTTATATAAGTAACTGAAAGATCAGCTCATAAATCTGGGCAACATCTAACGGTGGCTTTGAGAAACTCTGCCACACTCCCTATCGTCAGACATTTGGATTCAGGGATATGAGGAGCAGTTACATGCTAGAGATAATAAAGCAAACACAATAAATTGTAATAGTCATAGCTTGGTGGAAAATCCTACAGATGGGGCCCCTGTGAAACAAAAATTACTAAGATCACTATATATTTTTTCTTTTATATTTAATGAACCATAAAATATGAATATTTTAAAATTTGAGAATTATAATCAGTAACTGGAGGTGCATTACCCAATTTGGAAATGAACTGCTGCAGATTTAGGTCACCTGAGGAGCCCTCACCTCCCGCAATATGTTCCTTCTACTGTCTCCACCCAGAGGCAATTTCTAAGCAATAGATAGTTTTAAAACTTAGGTAGGTAGCTCAAGGCAAGCTGCTCTTAGATTTTATTATTTTTACCTATTAATAACTCTTGAGATGAAATCTCATAGCATCTGGACTTATTTCAGCTGAGTGCCCAGTTTCTATCACTGCACACATTACTTTCTGGGCTCTCACTGACCATTGTGCATTCACAGAAGTTTCATGGTAACAAAAGACTCATCTACTGAGGCTAAACTAGCCACTTGCATTTAAGCAAAGGTATTGAAGATTTTTCTTATGACTAATGGGGCACAGCTACTTCGGCTGGTCCCACAGTTCTGCCAAGACCATTGTTAGGTGCAGCAGGTTTAAAGATCTGACGTTGGAAGGAGCTTATTAAATGGAGTTAGGTAGTTTAAAACAAACAAAAAAAAATTGTCTAGGCTTGAAACAGGAAGAAGGTGAGAAGCAGTGCTTTAATGGTCATTGTTATTTTGTACATGTGTGCACATTTGAATGTTCATGTATGTGTATGTGAGTGTGCGTATTTGCATGATATTAGAGAACAGTATTGGAGTCTGGCAATTATTTTGTCAAGTACTGTCCACTGTTATCTTTTGTGACAAGGTCTCTTAGAGTCTAGAGTTCCCATGTAAGCTAGGCTTCCTGGCCTGTGAGGCCCAGAGAGCCCAGTAATCCCTATATCTCCTGAGCATGGATTACAGCAAGTGCCATCAGGACTAGATTTACTAATATTCTTTTAACAGTTTCTTGGGCTCAAACTCAGGTCTTCATGCTTTTTTAGGCAAATACTTTACCAGCTTCAAAGTGCCTTCAATAATTGTTTTGGGGGACCAAGTATCTATCCCACAGCAAAAAGGGTAACAGTGAGTAACTGGTATTTTACTGTATGAACAGAGGTAAAAAGATGAGGTTGAACAAAAATGTTTTACAGTTATTTGGGATCTTAGGATCTACGGAACCGCCCCCCCCCCCTTCTCCTGTGTAGGAGAAGGATATTGTTTCTCACAGTGATTATACAGAAATCCCCAGATCTAAGTTTCAGATGAAAGTCTACTGAAGACTAAAAAACTGACAGAGCACATCTGTCGTGTTTGCTACATTTATGCATTACACATCTCAAAATAAAATTAAACTGCTCAATGCCTATGCTACTCCATCAGTAATTGGAGGCCTATGTCAGGGCCTCCAATTACTGATGGAATTTGTTGGTACCACAAATGAAAAATTAAACACCTAAAAATAGAATCCTACTATAAATGGACATACAGCAATAAAGCACTGTTTTGATTTGCTAATCTTCACCTGTATAATCTAGTTAACAATGAGAGTCTTCAGGGTGTTTTTTGGGTGTAAGCCAACATTATTCTAAGCCAAACAAAAAAAATATAAAATCAATCTCCGTTGCAGCAAATGTAATATTTGTACAACCTCTTCCTCTTCTGGAACATGGCTGGTTGTGCTGGTGGAATGACTAACCACATGACTTAAGGAGGATATGGGCTTTTCCTCTGGCGTGGGTTGATTTCCTAATTCTACTACCTGTGAGGTATGCCTTTAGGTGAGTGGCTTTTCTCTGTAAAGCTCAGCTGCTCGTGTGTAAAATATTAATGCCTACCTCTGAGAGCTGCAGAGATATTCAAGCAGAAATTATAAAAGCCCATAGCAAACATATTTTTGTGACTTCACTATGTGCAGATACAGTTTTAAAGGTCTGGACACGTAATCAGCCATTTGGTTCTTACAATATCCCTAGAAGGCATTAAAAGACCAGAGAAACCCTCATTTTATAAATGTGTAAATGGATACTGGGGTTTGACAAACTTGGCTCATAGAGGGTAGATATACTTGGCAGGTGAAGCATCTGTGTTTGAAATTGGGTGGTCTGGTTCTCTAGTCGTCTCTACTAATGGTTATCTCTTAACTGCCTTGTATTTCCATCTGACCAGGGCTATTCTCATCCTCTCCAGATTACTTGCCACATGTTGGAAAAAATAGGATATAAAAGCTAAAATTTTAAAAAGTTAAAACATCATGGATCTTGGTTAAGTTTTCCTTTGTTCTGACCCAACAGGCATCATGCATATGCAAGTTAGCCAAAGTAGAAATGGAGAAACTCTGATTCCTTCCCCTTCTCTGAGGAATAAAGTCCATGTAGAAAAAGGGATATTTGTTGAAGGTGTACTGCTCTGTGGGTGAGAAGATCCAATGGGTAATGTCTGGGTGGGGTGATAGGAAAGGCTCCTAGAGCTCAGAAAAGGAACTGGAGAAAAAGAAATAACTGGTGCCCTTCTTCCATAAGATTCCCTGCACTCTGCCGAAGGTTTGGCTTTGAGTCTCAGCATCTGCTTTGATACCCTGCTGGGTAGAGTCTTTCAGAGGCCCTCTGTGGAAGGCTTCTTTCCTCTTTCCTGTCTTCTCCTACTTTTGAAGGAGACCAACAGAGGCAAAAATTAGGATCCATGGGATCCTGCAGAGACTGATACACCAACCAAGGACTATGCATGAAGAAGACTTAGACCCCCTGCGTGGATGTAGCCAATGGGCAGCTCAGTCTTCATGTAGGTTCCCTAGTAAGGGGAGCAGGGGTTGTTTCTGACATGGACTCTGTTGCCTGCTCTTTGATCAATTCCCTCTAGTGAAGGGGAAGGGTATTGCCAGGCCACAGAGGAAGAAGACGCAGGCAGTCCTGATGAGACTTGATAGGCTGGGGTCAAATGGTAGGGGAGGAGGACTTCCCTTTTCTGAGAAAATGGAGAGGATAAGGAAGGGAGAGGTAGGGCAGGTGGGGCCAGGAGGAGGTGAGGGAGGGGGCTAAATCAGAATGTAATATGAATAAAATAAATTGAATAAAATTTTTAAAAAGGAAAAAAAAAGAAAAAGCTGGTACCCTAGGATCTCACAGCCTTCTCTGATCTCTGCTTCCTTCTCCAGGTTCAAGTGTAGCAAGGGGAGAAACAGACATGGCCTTCAGTCTCCTTTCTCTCATTGTTTCCTCTTTGTTGTCAAGCATTCCCACACTGCTTTAGACTTTCTGATTGTCAGTCTCTATTACATCCAAAGGTTGTTTTGATTGTCATGCTCTTCATAACTGTTGGAAAGGCATAGATTCTCAAAAATCTCTTTCTTCATTGCCCTTTTTGGGAGTAGATGGAAGGCAACAGACACATCAATAACTAAAAACCACTGTGCTGAACCAAAAATAAAAAGAAACGGAAAAATGTACTCTTCTGATAACTTCTTGGGAGGAAGCTTGGAGGTTTAAGAGGAAGGAAAGGCTTTCCTCAGAAGGACCAGGAGACCTGTGGTGCAGTATCTGGCCAGGAGATCTGGGGACCCAGGGTTTTGTCCCTAAAACATCAGAAGGACAGCAACATGCCTGGATCTGGTGCCTCAACAGTTCCCAAAACAGCCAGTCCCCATAAGTTCACTTAAAGCTGCCTACTGAACATTGCAACTGTCTTTAGTTTACTGAACTCTGTCAAATTAGATTTATTCTGGAAACAGATGCAAATTATAAGGCAATTCTACAAGATAAAAGCTACTGTATCCTGAAGATACTAATTCTTCCGGCAGTAAATACATGCATTAGGTATAAACAGAGACAAGGCAGCGTTCACAGTGGCTTTCATCAAAGGATAAAAGACCTGTGGCGAATTGCAGCTCTCTGGAAATTTCATTCCAAATGAAAATAATAAATAACAGACTCAGATCTTTGTAATTATCAAGCTACGGGTTACTCCATCCTATGCACGCCACCTCTTCCTTTGCAGTAAACCTGAGATGAAAATGCTGAGGGCATGGAGAGTCTTCCCTGTGTGGTCCTCACTAGCCTTTCACAGGCTTGGCATGGCATGTGGGATGGCTCAGAATCACCGTGGAATCTGTCAGAACAAACTTCTGCACTGATCCCACTGACTAAGTCAGCACATGGCCCAGGTTTCTGTAGTGGAAACCCACTTTTGACAAGTTTTCTGGGCACTGTTGATCCATTCACAGGGGTTACTCAGGTGCAGCAGTGTTCAGAGCAATCAATGAATCAGAATAAATAGTCAATATTTATTCCAACGAAGAATGCACATTTTTGATTTTGCAAATTGTTTCATTTATGGTATGAGTGTATGCATGTATATGCATGCACGTGTGTATAATGTGTGTGTGTGCGTGCCTAGGAGCATACAAGACAAAGAGGGATGGGGAGTAAAGGATTGCTTTGCAGTCTAAGACAACCTTGAACTTACTTCTCCTCTGCTTCAGCCTCCCAATTACTAGAGTGTGACACCACACCCAGATCAAGTGTCACTTATCATAGCAAGTTTAAATCTTTTTTTTCCAAAAACCCCTAGATATATATTCATATCAATTTTTTTTCCAAAAGTTTAAGCTACTAGATAGTAACTGTGAGAGAGTGCAGAGAGTGCAGTGTATATTAATAAAGTGGACTCAGGACCACAATTTCAATGTCAGGCACACATTGCAAAGATCCACCCTTTTCCCTGTTTAAAGGTTAAAAAAACAGAAGTGAACTTGTTATTAAGAAAGATAAGACAAGTGTGGTGATGCATGCCTTTAATCCCATCACTCGGCAGAAAGACAGGCAGAGCTCTATGAGTTCAAATCCAGCCTGGTCTACATAATGAGTTTTAGGACAGCAAGGACTATACAGAGAGGCACTGTCTCAAAACAAACAAACAAACAAATATTAACATTTTTAAAAAGAAGAAAGAAAGCAAAAGAAAAATATAGAATAGTATCTGTGTACTGGTGCTGGGGAGATGGCTCAGTGGGTGAAAATTGTGGTTACACAGTGTGACAAGAATGTGTTTCTGTGTGTGAACCCTCAGAAACCATTTCCATGATGTGTAGCAGGAGCATCAGCCATCTCAATACTCCCCACAGGGAGACGGGAGATAGAGCAGAGAAATCTCCAGAAGCTGATACTCCAGTTAGTTTTTCACATCCAGTAGAAAAACACAAAGAGACCATGCCTCAAGGAGAAGGTGAGGGCTGGCCCTGGAGACCCTACTCTGATCCCCTCATGTGTACTGTAGCTGAGTGTACCTGGATTCATACACACGAATGTCCATGTGTCACAGACACAAACAGGCATACACAAACACACACTGGGAGATGGCTTACTCAGAAAAGTGCTTGCTATGCAAGCTTCAGGACCTGAGCTCTCTGCCTATAATGCACACGGAAAACCACTGAGCATGCGGCATGGATTCTTCATCCCAGCACTGAAAGAGCAGAAACGAAGCATCACTGGGGCTGGCTGGCCATGAGGCCAACTGTACTGTTTGTGCTCCAGGTCAGTGGGAGAGCCTGCCTTAATAAAACGCAAGGTGGAAAGACACTGAAAAATGATGCCCAGAGTTTCTCTGGCATCCATAAATAAACCCATACATACTCACATACACACACACACACATAAACATACACATACACACACTCACATAACACACTCATGTACACATATACACAAACAGACACAGATGCACACACACACACACACACACACACACACACGCAAGTGCATGTACACACACTCACATATACAAATGAGTACCAGTGACAGCATGTGGTGAGAAAGCTGGCATTTGCAGTGGGATCATCTGGATCCTAATCCCATAAAGATGACTGTCTCTTACCTAGTGTCTAATACACTCTATATTGTTCCTGTCAGCTTCTTCTCATCACCATCCAATTCAATAGTTCTCCATTTGGAAAATGAGGAACTAGAGGCTCACAGTTCAGAGACTGTCCCAGAGTGACAAAGCTGGTAAGTTCCAGAGGTTACCTTCCTATGGCCCTAATGACAGATGCCTCCAAGGCACATTAACTCCCTGACTTGACTGACAGCTAAGTGTCTTCTATGTGCACTAAATGACAAAATGGCCATATCTCCATGTCCTATATAAGACCTGATCCAGGAAACTAAAAAAAGTCACAGGGAGAAGAAAATTAAAGACATTTTTGGATAACATTTCCTTAAAGAACACCTCTCTCTATGCTGAAGAAATTTAAGAAGTAATTGCTACTATTTCAGCATTTATTAAGAACACTTCCTATGTTAATAGCATGAAGTGAAATCTTAAAGTACAGCAGTCAAACATGACAAACATGGAAGGAGATATGCAAGCATGATCTATAAACAGAGCACGAGATTACTTATCTGGAATAAGTCTCTCCCCTTAATACACCTAAAGCGGCCTCCACCTGAAGACAGCCAGTAACAGCCTCAGAAAACGATTCACACTAAGCTTAGCAGAAAGCATTCCTTTTGAAGGAATGAGTCTGCCCTAGGGCTTTTGTTTGGCGTAGAATTACACTTGAGATTAGGATTTAGGAATATAATCTATGGAAAATTTAGTCTGATGATCACAGTATAGGAAACATTTTATGGGAATTTCAGGAAGTTTGGCAGCAGGAACATTGGAAAACAGATACACAACAACTGCTACTTCCTGAGGACTAAAGATAGAAATTTAGGAGTAGATCATTGTCTCAGCGCAAAAAATCAGTGTCTCCATTTGACTCTCTTCAAAGGAAACAAAGTGCCACAGAAAAAGTATGGGAGAAAAGTATCCTTTCTTTCCTATTGCGAGGTTAGGATGACGATCACTGCAGCACCATTCCTATTGACAAGGGAAAACTGTGGCATACTCGCTTGATTCAAGTTTTATGTGCCGAGGGAAGCTTCAGGTACAAACACCTAAAGAAACAGGGCAAAGTATGTTTATAGACACAAGGAAGTGATAAGAAAAGCAGCAGCATTCTGATCTAACAGTAATAAACCAAGGTAACTTATGGAGGCCTGCTTGTTCAGTCTTCACAGATAGCCAGCAAAATGCAGGGCCCTTCTGGAGGAAGTGTATTATGTCTACTTTTGGGGTAAGAAGTTCAGACAGTTCTGTCATGGACTATTTCAGGGGAGGCCTGTGGAAGAAATCTAGAGAGTGACCATCCTCATCCCACAGTTTTCTCAGTTTCTTTCATCTTAAACGGTTCCAAAGGACAAGGGCAACACATTCTAGGTGCTATCAATAATGGCAGAATCCAAGATCATGAAGTAGATACATACTCCCTGGAGATTAAAGAAACAACAGAAAAGAAATAAACATATGTAAACAAGCCAATGTGTAAGAGACAACAAAGAATAACTTGACAGGAGTATAGCTAGGGAACAGGACAGGGAGCATGATGTTCACCGGAGCAGGTAGGTGGATGTGAGGGAGGGCCTGAGTAGCAGAGAGAGAGGAGAAAGAGATTCGTTCTCAGACCTGCAGGATGCCCACATCACTGCAATAATCACCTGGTGCCCGGCAGCGGGCTACTTTTAAACTCAAGAAGGAAACCTAATAATCAATTGTGAAATAAGAGGTCACTTTTTACTTCAATATTTCCTTTTCCTTGTTACATGGGTCTTACTGAGTAAGCCAGGCCACCCTGTGTGTTGCTAGGCAGACTCTAAAGCCTTGGGGGGTGCGGGGAGAAAACCTGAAGTGCCATCATGTTCAAGAGGCTAACTCAGTGGTGTGCCCTCATTAACAACAACAACACTGCTTCAGGGAAAGAGACCACTAGTGGGCTTATTGCTATTACCACCTAGCATGAGCCAAAAGTGGAATAGAACCTAGACATCAGTTATAGCACTGAGAATCTCACACACAGGCAAAGAAAAAAGGGACAGGCTCACAGCAGGCTGACTAGCCTCCCTTTACAATACGTAACGGTGTGTTTCCAAACACGAGAGGCTACAAGTCTCGCCCAGAAATTCCCGATTGGGGCAGCCAGATGCTGAAGGCGCTGGTGTGTCCCCTAGAGAAGCTGCCAGTGCAGAAGGACCGGGTTCCAAGCATCCTGGTCACAGGAACTCTATCACTGAGCTCCTTTGTCCCCGGGAAGTAAGAAAGCCGAGAAATAACAATCCCCTGAAAAGAACCAGACTGTGCATATTTCTTAATAATGATGGGGATCCCTGCATTGTGTCCACTGCATTATGAATTAGTAATTTTATTACAATAACAGCTGGGATTCTTCCTGGTGACGGCTGTGTTGTTCAGCTGACTCCCAAGTAAACTTTCTTGCAAGTCAGTGTGAAGATTACAATTTGATAACCACAAATTACACACGGTAGAGAGGAGGACTTGATACAACACAACAGTTAAGAAAAGCTCAGTGTCTACTGCAAGGAAGGGCCGTGTGTGTGCGTGTGTGTGTGTGGTGTTTGTGTGTGTGTGAACTTTTCTTTCTGTGTTATATCCCACAAAATATGTGAGTTGACCCCACACATTAGCACTGGAAAAATTCTGTG
>NW_026585742.1:2007411-2018075 GCF_907164565.1 Psammomys obesus
TATTTATTTATTTATTTATTTATTTATTTATTTATTTATTTATTTATATTTTTTATGCTAATCACAAGTTATTAACTTTGTATCCCAGCCGTAGCCCCCTCCCTTATTCCCTCCCAATCCCACCCTCCCTTCCACATCTCCTCCCTGCCCCTCTCCAAGTTCACTGATAGGGGAGGACCTCCCCTTCCATCTGACCCTAGCTTATCAGGTCTCTTCAGGACTGGCTGCAATGTCCTCTTCTGTGGCCTAGCAAGGCCGTTCCTCCCTCGGGGGGGGGGGTGTGTGTCAAAGACCTAGGCATTGAGTTCATGTCAGAAATAGTCCCTGTTCCCCTTACTAGAGAACCCACTTGGATACTGAGCTACCATGGGCTATATCTGAGCAGGGGTTCTAGTTTATATCTAAATATGGTCCTTGGTTGGAGAAGCAGTCTCATGAAAGACCCCTGTGCCCTGATATATTTGGTCCTTGTGGAGCTCCTATCCTCTCCAGGTCTTAATAACTCCAGGTCTTACTAACTCTTTTTTTTCTTTTTTAAAAGATTTATTTATTTACTATTTTTATGCAGTATTCTGACTGCATGTACACGTGCTGGCCAGAAGAGGGCACCAAATCTCATCATAAATGGTTTGCGAGCCACTGTGTAGTTGCCGTGTAGTTGCTGGAAGTTGGACTCGGGACCTTTGGAAGAGCAGCCAATGCTCTTAACCTCTGAGCCATCTCTCCAGCCCCCTGTGACTTGCTTCTTATTTCTACCACCAAAAAACCAGCCTTCTCTATCATTAAGCATTAAAACCAACCACGCAGGAATTCACATTTGTATGAAAGAACCTAGATTCTTGCTTCATAAGCAGCCAGGATTATTTAGTTTTGTCCTTTTACTATGATCAGAGGCTATCATAATAAATCCTCCTTTTCTCTCTAGCTACTAAATACTAAAGTTCAAACTTAATGGGATCAATGAATTTCAAAATGGTTTTAAGTGTGCTAGAGAGAAGAGAACCATGTGGGCGTGAAGAGAAGACAGGCCATGGGACCAGGAGGGGAGGAAGACGTTTGACACACAACAGAATGTCCCCTTTCTCAAAAACCGACAACTAAAATTAAATTGTGCAAAGAGCTAAAGATATTTATCAGGTGCCCTACTCTAAACAGGACCAATAAAACCTGCAGGAAATTGATGCACCCTGCCCTGTTCTCTTTTAGGACTCCTCAGTTTAGTTTCTGTTTTAGCGTTTGCACAGTAATAATTTTACTACAAAGGGTAAATGTCTTGTAAACTAATGGGAAACATACTGTTTGGTACAGTTTATAATGTCAGGATTTATGGCTCTAACACTGAGGGTCTCTTTGACCTCGAAGATAACATAATGAAACAGCAATGTGCTGCAAATGACTCGTTGTGATTTTTTATTAGTTCCCATAATCGCCCTTATTAATTTGTATGCACATAATAAGCACTCACCTTCACAGTCTGTCCAGCTTCAGGACCATCCTAGAAGAAAAAAAGAGCAAAAAGAAAAAGAGTTGAGGTGAGAATTGACTGATGGTATTGCCTACTTATTCAGAAATATTGCTCATTAATAATTTAGATCCAATTTCATTGTGTGTTAATTTGTAGTAGTCTCCTGGGGACCATTCATTTCGAATGTGTGGGGCCAGACAGGTCTCCATTTCTTTGTGAGTGAGGAGTTATGTAAAAAATGATATGAATTATCCAGCAGGCCACTCCTTTCTACTTTCATGCTCTTTGCTTTCAGCTATGGTTTTAATCACATTAAAAATAAGACTGAAAATGTTTTGGGAGGCAAAGTACCACAGTTTGGTTATCTGTAAATCAGAAGTCATTTAATTAATATCTGATCAAGTTTCTCCCCAAGAAATCCACTAAGCAAGAAGATGAGGTGTCAGATGAGCATTGTCCTTTGAAGCTCCCCTGACCTTGAGGCAGAAAAGAAGTGATTTCTGTGGGTGGACCCTCATCCTTGTAACTATTCCTCCTCCCAGCTTCTCAAGGCCATATTGTCCACTGTCATTGTCACTTCTGAAAATGAGCACACAAGCCTAGGCTCCAGTGCAGTACAAGTGAAAGCTGCTACTCCAGAGAGAAGGCAGCAAACTTCTCTGCAACATCACATCTCAAAAGAGAATTGCCACACAGCGGTTTTGGTCAAATATCCCTAAATATGGGAAGAATTCATGCCCTGCTAGGGCAAGGGTTTAGCATATGTCTACCATGTGTGTCAAATCTTTTCAAACTTGAACCATAACACATTAGTGGTTTCTGAAATCAACCTTCTAGTTTCCAATCAATACTTGAGAAGAAAACATAACAGGACAGCAATTATTAGAATGTAGAGGATGCTTTAGGATTCCTTTGTGAAAGTACATGTGTAAGAGAGGGGAGGGGTACACAGGATTGTGACACACACACACTTTACTTTGAAGTACAGTTTTAAAGCAGTTACACAACACTATTATGCAAAATTGCTCTTATTCTAAACAGTCACCATCAGACTTCTGGAATTATGCTTTGACAATCAACACTGGTATCTCCCGACAGATGTCCTCATCCATTTTCTTTACCTTGTCTCCTTGGAAACAGTTTGCAACAGAGCTTTATACCCCAATTAATCCACCCCTTAGTTGAATTACTGTCTGAAGTTGAATCAAATTCTATTTCTAGAGATGCTAGCACACTCTCAATAAAGTCAAACTAGAATTTGTGTTTTGAGAAAGAGATGAACATTTTAGGTCAAAGACTTCAATACATTGGCATCTGTGCCTGGTCTTTGCGGGTCTATGGCAAAGAGCCCAGGAGAGAGCATAAGGATGGCGGGATGGTTAATAATTGATTGTAGAGTTGATTCAAATTGATGTGTTTTAGAACAAATCTCCAGACATCAGGAAGTTTCTAGATTAGACTAGTTGTGGAGGGAAGATCTATGCTAAAAATGGGTAGCAGCATTTCGTGGGCTAGAGTCTTGGATTAAATGAAAAGAAGAACGTAGAGTGAGCACCAATACTCTTCCTTCTGGTCTTCCAGACTGTGGATACGATGTGACCAGCTGCCTCCTATTCTTGCTCCTGTTTCCCTGATCTCAAACCCTGTGCCAAAATAAACATTTGCTTCTTTAGCTTGGGTCTCTCAGGGTTTTGTGTTACAGTGATGAGAGAGTAACTGTGCAGACAGTCAGCGTTCTGGTTATCTCGAAGAGCTGGGATTACTGGGGATGTAGTCCTCATATGTTGGAGCAACTGCTTTCCTACCAGACTTGAGGTGTGATGACCATGCTTCTTAGCACAAGGGCCCTTACACATACACTGCTAGCCTTAGCCCTATCCATAGGGATCTGAGGGGGTTCACGGTATGTTACTGACAACTTACTTAGCTCCCAACTGATGACACACACCATGGACATCCTTCTCTAAACCCGAAGAGTACTGGCCCAGGTTCTGCCTGCAGATCCCTAATGACTGACAACCTGTTTTCTTCATTTTGTAGTGGGCCATGGTCCATCAGTCCATTGTACCAAACTATGACCTACCACTGCTGTCTGTGCTATGTTTAGCGAAAGGGAAACCCTATAAGAAGATGGCTCAAATTAGCTGTCAGATCATTGCTCTCCTTGAAACCCTAGCAGGGAAGAGCTTGTGCATGTTCAGAACATACCACAGAGCAAAAAGACTTCCCTAGCACTTAGTTCTCAGGAAAAATCCCTGTGCTGGTTAGGCTTTGTCAAGCTAGAAACAAGTTGTTGGGGGGGGGGGGGCTCAGCTGAGGAATTGACACCATCAGATTTGCCTGTGGCCATGTGTCTGTGGGGACATTCCTCTAGTCTACTAACTGATGGGGGAGGCCTGGCCTCTGGTGAGCACTTCTAACCTGGGGCCAGGTGGTCATGGTTATTGAAAAAGGGTAACTGAATGTGTGCCTGAATGCAGCCAGTAAGAAGGGCTCCTGGTGGTCTCTGCTTGGCTTCCTGCCTCCAGGTTTGCTAGCATTTCAGCTCCTGCCCTAGCTTCCCTCAATAATGGGCTTTCATGTCGGAATGCAAGCCAAACAAACCTCTTCTACCTCCAAATTGCCTTTGGAGAAAGAAATTCTCTTCTCTTAGCAAATTTTCTTATTACTACAGAGAAGCAAACTAATTTAATCCCCTTAAATCTCTTGTCTATGACTCCCACCAGCTTTGGAAACAGCATAGCAGACATTTGCTGAGAAGCTGTTCCATAGTCCACCTTGGGGCCAATGGACATCAGAGCTGCCTTGGATTAGTACCATCTTTTCCTGTTGTTAGGTAAATGCAGACAACTAAAAGCACTTCTCTGCTAAGATGGCTAAATACAAAGCCCCACACTCAGCTTTGAGAAGGGGGGAAGAAAGAAACACTTGCGAACCATCTGTACACTCACCTGAATGGAGAAGGTGATGGAGGTCCCCTGGAAATGCTTCTCCACCACTGTCCCAACTCTCTGGGTCACCTGGAATAAATCAGCCACTTCCTCAGGACGGAGGTCACGGAAGCGCTCCACTGGCCTCAGCGGGCACACGAGGACGTCTGCAGTGAGGTATGTTAAGGACACTTTGGCTTGCTTTTGGGAAGTATTCTTAGAAGTTTATGCACACAGGCCCTGAATCCCTTTGACCCAGGGACTGAACTTTTGAAGACTAAGAAATGAAGAAAGAAATGTTTAGCAGCCAAGAGCTTTAAAAGATAGTTTACTTCAAGGGAGGTGCCTTGGCGCACAGGAGAATTTAAGGAAAGGCTTGGTAATGTGTGAAGTGATACCAGTACTTGCTGTGATAATTACAGCAGGAGGTGAGATCTCTTCTGGGCCATTATCACCTGACTGCGATTCTGAGGCTCATCTTCCCCAGCAGCTACAGGCATTGAGGTGGACAAGCAATTGGAATATCTAGGTGGTTTTGCTAGTTAGAGCATCGTGATTAAGTTTCCTTTTAGAGAAATGATAGAAGCATATAGAAAGTGTCTGAGTGTCTGATAGCAGGTGATTTTAGTTTTAAAAGGGCTGCAGACATTCAGAAAAGGTACAGTGAGCCTCACATGTGCCTACAGCTGTGCTGCACTAGCCAGATGTGCTACATGAGAGATCCTAGAACTGGCTACTCATAATCCAAGATGTCTCCAATTAAATCTTTAAAGAAAGGAGCTGTCTATCATACAAAAGAAACCACTGTAATACATTCTGAAGTTAGGGTGGCTCATTACATTTCCGGTCTGAGAAAATACCAAGATCTAGAGGAAAGGATTAATGTTTATCATTTACTGGTAGCAAATTTATAGTTATGATTACCTCAACATTTCATGTTCTTTTTGTGCTTGAACCTATGGTGTAGGCATGTTTACACACATATGTATGAATTACATAGATTTGCCACTATGTGGCCATATACATTTATGGTTCTTGCCTTGTGAAGGAGGTATATCAATAAATCCATTGCAAGCTAAAAACATCCTTTCACAAATTCATGTAACACAGCTCCTCTAAAGGGCATCATGGTTTAGTCTACCCTTACTTAAACATTAGCCTACAGATGGGCAAAATTATCTAACTTGCCAAGCTCATCCTCAAATAAACTGTTGAAAATCATATGTAATTGGTTGAAGACTGTAATGTAAGTGAAAAAACAGAGTGGCTAGCCTGGACTGCTTTCTGACTGTTGTACCTGAGAAATCATTGTTAATTCACTATACTGGGTGTGTATACATACAGCATGTATTATTTGTTCGGTTTCCAGATACTTGCTACAGAAAACAAAACTGTTATTTTTCTTTAAATTTATTCTCCACGCCCCTTTTTTGTTTCTTATTTTAAGAAAGCGTCCTTCTGCCTGGAGCCAAGCAGCAAAGGGATCTAATAAAACCACAATCCAGCAATTGCGAGTCTCACCAGAATACAAAGCATTTTAACTCATCACACTGTTGGACTCAAGGCCTCAGGGAAGTTCACAGAGCTCAGGTTGGCAGGCCTGGTTTTTATATGAGAAAGGGCCCTGAGAGAGGTAAACAGATGAATTTGGCCTATATGCAGGGAATTCACATCATCAGAAAATGAGGTAAAGGGATATCTGTTTGATCTGAGTTCATTTTTCAAGAGAAGTGAGGCCCCCACCCACAGGGCACCTGATCCTAATAAAGATAATTATCCTTCCCAGGGCTGCTTAGTTATCATGGGCCAATGAAACACTTAGAAATGAAGAATTTTCTTTCCTTTTCTTTAGCAGATTGCCAGTTTCTACTCCCACAGAGCTGTTTTCTCTTTGTTAAGAGGGACCTTCTCCCATTTTCTCCCTTCCTAGTCTTTCCAACATAATATTTTTATTGATTATTGGGAATTTCACACAATGCATCTCGATTACATTCACTTTCCATCACTCCCAGGTCCACTCTCCCACCCTTCTGCCCTCCATGCCAAAAACCAAACCAAACCAAACCAAAAAAAAAAAAAAAAAATCAATCAAGAAGCAAATGTTAGTGTGTATCTAGGTACAGGAATGTGCATGTATATTCCTGTAGCTAATGAGTCACCTTATTGGCATATAACACACACTAGTGTGTAACCTATAATAATATTAAATAAAATAAACTTTTAAAGGTGCTTATTTAGTGAGGGCTCCTGTGATCATTATCTTGGCTGGAAGAAAAGTCACTCCGTTGGGCTCTGAGGGAGCTCAGCGGTTTGTCTCTTGCCTAACATGCTTGAGGCCTATGAGTCCACCTTCAGCACTTAAACAGAATAAATGTAGTTCACATACTCACTTAAGGAACACTGAACAAGTTAAACATGTGCACGACTAAGCTCTGGGCGTAACACGGAAGCAGATAAACCCAGAAGACAGGACAGGGAGAGATGACCTCAGTGAAAACGGAAGCACAGAAAGGTTCCGAACAATAGAGAAGAACCCCCACTGCCAGAGAAACTTAAAGCATACTATACATCAGGAGTTCTAAGTGGCCATGAATCTTCTCTACATAATGAGATCATCCCATGGCTAGCTGCAAACAGAGCAGGTTCATAAAGGATTTAAAGTAAGATGACAGCCTATTCCTGTACAGGACCCACTTCCAACTCTTCTAAGTTTGATAGTTAATATGCTGAAGGCACAAAACAAAACAAAACAGCAAAAAACTAACAGGTATGGCAAAATTCCAGTAAATACTGGTCTATAGAGTGAGAAAGGAGGCCATCTTTGGCCCATTAGCTAAACTGTGTCAGCCACTGATTCAGACAGATGACATCTACAAGAAGTAAGCAAGCAAACTGAAAAGAGCTGGGAGCCTATTTTTGGTTTTCCAGGGCTGAAGGCACTAAAACTGTATTATAATAATCAAGTAGAAAAACCACTGTAATGTCTTTAAGCTTTCACTGTTCAAGAAAAATATCTGGACTAGGTTTCTGTTCGCAAGGGCCTTGGTTAACACTTCCAAATTAGCAAGAATTAATAATGATTAGTAGTTGTGCTATGGTACCATACAGGTAGATCATTGTCATTTCTTTCCAATACAACAGAGGAGTTTCTGGCCTAAAGTATGTGATTTGCCAGCATTTCCAGTTACAAATTCATCTACAAATGAAAGTCTTTTCTCAAAATCAGGCCATGATCCTTGAAAGAAAACACAATATTGCCTAATGATTCCGGGCATCATTTGCTACATGCTTTGCCCAGGATACAACACCAGGAAAGAAAATCAACACTGAAGAGCAACAGACAGCTCTTGAGATTTTGATGACACTCTGAGATTCCAATTATTTTAAGATAACTTTGCAGATGCAGCTTGGTATCACTTTTGAACCTTTACCATACATTGTCTTAAAATGGCATCCTTTTTCAGAGTCTGCTTGCTTGGGGTTGACAATCCATTATAGTTTCTTAGCCAACATGCATGTCACTCCCCACAAGCCCAAACTTAATTGCATTTAACATGTTTATCCAGTACACTGAAAAAATGGTGGTTTAGTAAGAGGGATGAGATCTGTGCTCTCCCTGTAACCTTGAGTAGAAAGATCCATTTACTAATAATATGTTTCAAGGAAGGCAGAATCACACCTCAGGTGAGCCTGGATCGCTTAGTTGGACAACATTCTTCACAGGCAAGGAAAACCAAAGCAAGACTTCTTAGGGCATGTGATATTGAAGTGGAACTTCACAAATCCCACTGGGGATTGAATGTCAACCACCAATTGTCCTGTACCCAGGACCTCCTCTCTGTCTAAGGCTTGGGCTAGGATTTTGGACATCAAGACAAATAGAAGAGAAAAGTGATTTTGAGGAGTCGTCAATGCAGCATTCCAAGCTATCATAGGGTGTAAGCAGATCACTGAGGCATAGACACAAATACCGTGCACAAACACAATGCATAAACACATGGGGGAGGCTGAACCTATCTCTCCGTGGAGTGATAAGTAAACATCTCCATTTCATCTTCTATGTCATCTTTCTAACAGCAGAAATGCTCCTCCAAAACCACAGGAAAGGCTTTCTTTGAAAACAAATGTAGTAATTTATGGATAACTTCAACATTCCTCCTGAAAGCAGAACCACTATCCGATTTCTTTATGTAGACTTATCTGCTTGAGCTTTCTAATGAACCCATAACGTGCTATAACTCCCCTTTCCAAATGACAACATTACGGCTTACAGAAAAGAAACTTGCCAACACAGTGTGACCAAAATAATATTAAAATAAGAATTGATCCCCAACTATGCCTCAGACCATGTCACTAAGGGTAGTGTTGAAATGGTATTCCCCTAGAGCTTCATGTCTTAGTTTGGACCTGACCTTTATTAAAGGTGTGACTTGTATCTCCAGAGTCCCTCTGCTTAAGGAAGAGAAAAAAATGATATAAGGGAAATCTTGTGTACAATTGCTCAGGCTTGAGGCACATTTAACCTGAGAGGAAGAAAACAGTTGACGTGGTTAATTCCACAATTAAATGAATGCAAAGAAGCCTGAGTTCTTGGTAGCGTCACTCTGTACTAACACATACTATAAGAATGTGAGGGCCATCTTGCACCAGCTGTTGAGCTGAAGGACATAAGAAAGGATAAGACAAATTTTGGCCTGTTTCCTTTTTTGACTTTGGGTTTTTCCAGGTGCCTTGGGCTCTTCCTACGGAAGATTAGGTGGTACAGTCACAATCAAGGAGCAGGGTTTCTCACATTGAATGCCTTTTCAAATTAGGCAATCTAATTACCAAGAATCATTGGCTTTTCACATCATGTGCGTCATGAGGGACCACCAGAAATACTGTCTTGCCTCTTCCTTCTCTCTTCCATGCCTATCACCAGTCACAAGGTGACGTCCTTCACACTGAAAGTGTGACTCCACGCCAAGCCGTGTGTTGAACTCCTATGCAGTGGCAGCACATTCAGAATATACACAACAACAAAAAAAAAAGAAATGAATGGAATATTTCTTCTAGATGAGTACTTAAAGTTTGTGTAGTTAGCTATTTGCAGATGCGAATGTCAGGATCCTGTACAGTGTAGGTTTCCCTTTACAGTGTGACTCTGGCTCTCTTCACATCTGGTGTTGGAGCTGCTCTTTCTGCAATCTGCTCCAATGCTGAGATTTGACAAACTGTTATCATGTGACTTTCTAAGGTTAAATCCAAAGGGACTGATACTAATGATTTTTACCCTTTGGGTAGACTGACACCGACACACTGTTATTAAGCTCAGCTAGTTTACTGCATAATACTCGGTACCTAAGTTGACTGCTGGCACCAATTATTAAGGCCTATCACAGACTTTCTAGGCCCATGATAGCCATGAAGTAATGTTAAATCCCCTACCAGTTTTCCACTACTGCATAACAGAGCACCTGTAAAAAGGCTCATGTCACATCACATCACATAGATGTATTAGCCATCATGACTCTCTATGTGTTTTTTGCTTTAAGTCTAATGGGGACTCAGTGATGTAGTTATTTCATTTGGAAGGCAGGATGGGATTGGGACAAAGAGAGACTTCATTTTCCTTGACACTTCATCCCAATCTAGACTTATAATCTTTAAGGTCTCTTAAGGGTTAAATTATTTCATATTCTTTTGGAACAAGAAACCATAAGCCAATCAGATTCAATACAGAGACATAAAAATCATTCTTTTAAAAGAAAAGGAAAGATCACATTGAAATTGAGCATGGGCTTGAGAAGACATACTACCTTGGGGTCATTATTATAATATCTACCACAGCCAGTGCCACTGAAAGCAATTTCTGAAAATTTTAATTCATAGTCAAGACAAGGCAATACGAAACATTATTTATTATAATTCCTGTATTGTTGGATTCCAACATGGGTTTGGATACTATAGTTGGAGATGACCATCCAGATAAAGTATCCAGTCATGCCTGAAGACTGGTTCTGATTCCCAGAACCCATGTAAAGGTTGATAAGGTAACATGTATCTATAAGTTCCTCATTCATACAGAGAGACAGGAGGCAGAGACAGGGGACCCGGAACTTCAAAGTCCCTCTAGCATGATGTACACAGAGCATGATGCTGAAGAACAGCAAGGTGCCCTGTCTCAAATAAGGTGAATGTAAGGACCAATAGCTGAAGGTGTCTTTTTACTTCAACATGTGTACACACACACACACACACACACACACACACACACACACACACACACA
>NW_026585742.1:2018085-2019762 GCF_907164565.1 Psammomys obesus
CACACACACACACACACACACACACACACACACACACACACACACACCACAGAGATTTTAAAAAAAAATAAAGTTAATTGATTCAAAGTTAGACCTGTATTGAAATTCAGGATGTTCAGCTTCCATTAAAACTCTTTCCATTAAATGGGAAGGAGTAAAATCTACAATTCTGCAACCTTCTCTAACACTAAACATTGGCACCCATCAACAACCAACAGCAGAGTTCTCGTCTCAAATCAGAGCTTTAGAATCTTATCAACAGCATCCTGTAGTCAATCGCTACCAATTACTGTGTGCACCAAGCATGAAACTCCAGGCTATTTCTGTGGCCTCTTCTGCTGCCTTCCCAAGTCACAAAAATCACAGAAGTCTGACTGGATCGACAGCAAATGGAAAGATTGCAAAGTGAGACTCTTGGCCCAGGGACATCAAATGATCATCATGTTGCTACACTTGTACTAGGAATAAATTTCTTAAGTTTAAATTTTGCTCATCAATGATAATAATAGATTGAAAACACTTTTCCAAGGCATTTCTCAAACACATATTTAAATACAGAATCATGACAGAGAAATGGAAATTATTAACTAGGGTAATTAAACAGGACAGCAGAAAATTGTTCTCAGAATTGTTTGTGTCCCGCTCCACTTGTTTATTTATCTTTTTATTAATTACAGTTTATTCACTTTGTATCCTAGCTGTTGCCACCTCTCTCAGCCCCTCCCAATCCTGCTGTCCCTCCCTCTTCTCCTCCCATGCCTCTTCCCCAGTCCTCTGATAGGGGAAGTTCTCCTCCCCTTCCCTCTGACCCTAACCTATCAGGTCTCATTAGGTCTGTCTGCATTGACTTGTTTATTTTTTTATTTAATCTATTTTAGAGATTAAAAATTTTAAAGTCAACAAATAAATCAAATTACCAAAATATCTGGAGTATTGATAAGGCTTATTAGCATGTATACAAATGAATTTGTAGCAAGGTGGTTTTAAATAATGTGATACACATTTTTTTCTTTGGAACCAATAAAAGAGTTTGTAATCATTTATATCTCAGTACTACCTGTAGCGTAATAATATGCAAGAGATTTTCATCCTGTATAATTTATTATTTATTCCAGAATTTACATTTTTTTTCCTCCTATCTTTGTATGTTTTCCCTTCCTTTCTTTTTCTTTCCTTACCTTTTCCTCTCCTTCCATTCCATCCCATCTGTACCGGCTGGGTTTTCATCAACTTGACACAAGCTAGAGTCATCAAAGAGAAAGGAACCTCAGCTGAGGAAATGCCTCCATGAGATCCAGCTGTAAGGCATTTCCTCAATTAGTGATCAGTGTGGGTGGGCCCAGCCCAGTGCGGTGGAGTCATTTCTGGGCTGGTGGTCCTGGGTTCTATAAGAAAACAGGCTCAGCGAGCCATGGGAAGCAAGCCAGGTAGGAGCATTCCTCTATGCTTTCTGCATAACCTTCTGCCTCCAAGATCCTGCCCTGTTTGAGTTCCTGTCCTGACTTCCTTCAGTGATGAACAGCAATGTGGAAGTGTATTCCAAATAAACCCCTTTCTTCTCCACTTTCTTCTTGGTCACAGAGTTTCATCATAGAAATAGAAACCCTAAGACATTATCCCACCCTCATCTTTCCTTCCTTCCTTCCTTCCTTCCTTCCTTCCTTCCTTCCTTCCTTC
>NW_026585742.1:2019772-2034820 GCF_907164565.1 Psammomys obesus
TTCCTTCCTTCCTTCCTTCCTTCCTTCCTTCCTTCCTTCCTTCCTTCCTTCCGTCCTTCCTTCCTTCCTTTCCCTCCTCCCCTCCCTCTTTTTCTCCCTCCTTTCCTCCCTCCCTCCCTTTCTTCTTTCTGAGATAATGGCGGATATGAAAACAGTTAAGGCAGTTTTACTACCAACCTACATCTCCAGGCCTTAATAGTTTTTATTTTGAGATAAAGTCTTGCTAAGTTACTTAAATTGATCTCAAATATTGTGGTCCTCCTGCCTCAGCTTCCTCAGTAACTGGATTACAGGTATGCACCATCATGCAGAGTTTCTTGTAGATGCTTTAAATTACCCTTAATGGCTCTTGGAGAAAAAAATAAAAAGCAACAACACAGCTTTTAAGAGAGAAGAATCAAAGCACTTGATTTAAATAGAACGCTTGAAGAGCTTTGAAACACAGTGGATAATAGGCTCTTGGTAATCCAGGTACTTGAGTGAATTTTCATATTGGAAAGTAGCACTGTTAACTTCAATAAGGATGCTGACACGTAGGAATGCCGCATGTTGGTGGCTTGGACCACACCTTTGTTCACCGAACACTATCATAAGCATTGCAGTAACTCAATGAAGAATTAACAGCACTCAGTGACCATAGACATAAACGGCTGACGTATAACTTAAAGCAAATGGGGTGTGTAGAGTATGATCATTTGAGACTAGTGTGATTAAGGTCATGAGATATGATTCTGTACACACCTGGGCTAATCTCTCACAAGTATCTGTTATCCTATCTCTGTCCTGGGAAGTCTTCTGGGGCAATGATAAAGTGAGGCCACGGTCATGTGGACAATGCTGAGGCCACGTCCTGTCTAAGTAGAGTGTTTTGAGTCACTATCAACACTTCCACGAGGCTCAGAAGGCTCAAAAGTGAGAATTACATTCAGAGAGAAAATAAAGGTGGCTTCAAATAAAATTTAAACAACAGGAGAATGTGTACCCACATTACATTCTGGTATAGTCTTTAGCTTCAATTTCACATATATTTTCTGTGAATTTTTCAACACAAAGGAATCTTATATTGATTGATGTGCTAGTGTCAGATTGTGGAAAATATGTGTATGCTACATTAAACTTCTCAGGTGTGAACAATATCAGAAGTATATACACTGTTCTCCATGTCCTAATGACAATTAGCAACTCTTGAAGGTAGGTAGTATTACAACCGCTTGTCAGTTTCCAGATTTGGAAGGTGAAGCCCCCAACATTCAAATGAATGTTCAAGATCTTACGGTGAAATCTTGGCAGGGGCCAGGAAGCACAGTTGCTCACTGCATCTCGAGCCTCCCAGCAATAAACAGGTCTCTTTATACACACGGCACTCCTTACTCCAGTGGCATGAAAAAAATACCAGTTCCATGATAAATTTCTTATACAAATTTCTTGCAGTCCATTAAGACTATGAAACACTGACTATAATGCAATATAGCTTTCCTCAACCTCATCAGGATATTTAATTCTGTTCTTCCAAAAGAAATTATACTAAGCAGTATTCCTCAAATTTGCATAACTATAAAAATTATAATTATTATTTTAGTAATTTAAAAATTGTGTGTGTGTGCACACGAGCACATGCACGTGCTGGGGGAACACAGGTGCGCTGGTCCCACTGTGCACATGTGGACGTCAGGAATCCGCTCTCTGCTTTTTCTTAGGGTCAGTCTCAGGGAAGATAGGCTATGAGGCAGTAGCTCTATCTGAGGAGCTCCCTGCCACTCTTGAACCTGTTTTTTTGTTAATTACTTCCAGAACACTATGTAGGAAAATGTTCTAGAGGATATGCTTCAGGACTCACCAACATCATTGATTCAAAGAGAGATGTCTGAAGAAGTTCTCTACTTTTAAAATACAAGTTAAAAGCCGGGCATGGTGGCTCATGCTTATAACCCCAGCCCACAAAAGATTGAGGCAGGAGATCCAGCTGTATAGGGAGACCCTGTCAATCATCGACAATACTATTTTCTTTCTTTCTTTTTTTTTTTTTTGCAGTTCGAGGAGTTTATTTTTGGCAGGAGGGAAATCACTGGACAACACTCGCCCCTAGAATCGCACGCACCCCACATGCAGGGTTTCCCAAGCAGTGCTGGATCATCACATAAGAACGTCAGCAGAAAACTAATTCTCCAGGCACCAGCATTACCACTGCCAGGGGTATCCATCCTGAGGGCAGCTCCAGGCTTAGACATGATCAGGTCTACAGTAGAACAGGAACAGAGGCAGCCAGCAAGTCTGCGCAGGGAACTGTCAGCACAGTAGGCCGTCTGCCCTTCTCAAACCCTGGCATGCCAGCTGTCCAGCACAGCACCATGAGAAGCAGAGGCACAAACATCACAAGTGTTTGACCAATAGGGCTGTGTGTTTCCAGATTTTATTAGAAAGCCATCTTTTAAAACACAAGGCTATAAAACGCTGCCAGGTTATACACACCTACAGCTTTCGTTTTCATACCCCAACTTCAAATGCTGTAACCATGACAGGTTAGTGTCATGTGGACATCCTCATGTCCCCCAAAGTCACCTCACAATATTGCACCATGTGAAAGGAATCCCTGCCACCTGTGACAGGTGGTTCAACAATATATTAATGTATATTATTGGTCATATAGATGAGAGAGACACACACACACAGAGTACCCGGTTAAGAGGTAGAGTATTAAAATATATCACATGGGATAGGATAGTTTGTAGGAATGTTGGACAAACATTTTGAGTTATGACCATGTCTGGATACACAGTATGATTCTGCCTTGGATCCCTGCTGTTGAGTAAGACCTTAGAACTTTAGGTCAAAGTGTCAAAAGCAAAAATGATACACATTACTTCCAGAACAGGGTCCGAACTGCCAGTATGAAGGCTCTGGAACTTTCCTTCTTTCTTTTTTTCCTACGCATGCTGGGCCATGCTATGGCTGACCTGAAGGCCTGGGACCTAGATTACCAGTCAGTGTGTGGCACTCTTCTAATCATAATGCCTAGACTAAGTTTATTGCTAAATAGGCTTTATCTGTTTCGCTAGCTCCACCCAACTTATAGTAGCTGCTTAGAGCATTGTGGTAAAGTTGTTTCTGAGGCCCTGCTAGGGATCAGGAGGGAATAATAGGGCAGTATATTAGTTTTGACTGCCATAAGGGAGGTAAGAATATTAGTGTGCATACCAAAGATCTGCCATTCTTCAATGATAAAGCAATAAAAATATTTTCTCAAGGAGTCCCTTTGCCCCTTTCTTAATGATTTAGAAGTCATTTCTGGGTCTTGTAATGTCTCTAAGTAACCATTATGAAAATCTATTATTATTGTTATTGTGCTAGAGATAGATAGAAGTATCCGTGACTCAGATAATTCTGGTTAGGAGGATGTTGGAAGGGAAGATGAACTGTCACTCAAATGTCTCTGTCCATCACAGATAAAGACAAGAATGGGACATAGTAAATATGAAAATGTAATAAAAATGCTCTCAGGAGCTAGGCATTGGAGGAATGCTGGGACTGAAGAAATATACACATAACAGCTGAAAGTTTTCAGAATCATCCCTAGTGAAAAAAATTTAATAACTACAGCTATCATTTAGTGTGGAAACCATTTCCAAAATGCTACAAATAGGTTTTACATCTACTGTAGACCAGAGAGTAATACAATAATTTGTAACTTCCTGGAGAACCTCTAAAAATAAAACATGCAATAAAAATAGTTTACCAGAACCTGACACATATACACTCTTGCATAAACATGACAGGAGGAACTGAGAGCCCTGAGTACCTAGGTTCATAGACTGCCTGAGGGAAGTGAGACCCAATCCAGCTCTGCACAGAGCTCATCCAGTATGGTCTTCATTACAGTCAGAGAAGTAGATGAATCTGAACTTTAGTATATGAATTTGAACATTTGTTCAAGAGCTGCTTTGCATTAGGTTTTCAGAAGAGTAGGACAAAGTAACCTAGAAACCATATTCCCCACACCCTCTAAAGGATGTGAGCTGACGAGTATTAACATGAAAGGTTAGGGAAAATGAGAAGCCCATAAAGCGAAAATTCTGGAGAAAAGGCTAAAGCCAAAACACCTTTGGGAATTTTGTGATTTTCCAGTATTCATTCAATAAGTATTCATTAATTAACAACATATTCCTTGGAACATATTAAGACAACCCAACCTGGCTAAGGTTCTTTGTTTTGTTCTATGTTTTGCTTTGTTTTGGAGTTCTCTGCAGTTAGGAATTGAGCCCAGGGCTTGGCACATGGTGGGTAAGTCTCTACCACTAAACTAGAACTCTATCTCCAGCCTCGGGGAAAGGTAACTACTGTAGAAGAAATAAGAGAAAGCAAAGTTGGGATGTTTCAGAAGAAAACATATTCAAAGCCAAACCTGCTAAGCTGTAAATATGTTTGGTCCATGTATCAGGAGATTCAAAAAAGAGGATAGGCCTTCCGCAGCCTTGGTTGGTGGTTGGCATTTATTCTATAAGCATATGAAAGCTGCTAAAACATTTCAGGCTGTGGGAGGTACAGGGTTACTGAGGAATCTGGGTTCTCTTTTGGAAAGATCATTCTAAATGCTTGGTAGAAAGACTCAAGCAAAACAGGGATAGCAGCATAAGCCCACTGTGTGTGCTTTAGGGAGATAAGGTGAGAGCCATAAAGCAGACCTGTATGGTGGTGATGGCAAATGGATTCTTGGAGAATCTGATATGCATTTCTAAGGTAAGAACTGACTGACAGGTAAAGGTCAGTAAGAGAGGACGCAAGGATTTGGGCTTAAGATGGATGGAGAGTGATGTAAAATAAGGGATAAGCAGATGTAAAGACCCATGGCCAAACATGAGACAGAGCTCTGGATGTCTTATGGAAGAGCTGGAAGAATGACAAGGGAGCCACAGGGGTCAAGAACTCCACAAGAAGAACTACAGAGCCAACGAACCTGGGTTCATGGGGCTCACGGAGACTGAACCACCAAAGAACATGCATGGACTAGTCCTAGGCCGCTTGCACATATCTAGCAGATGTGCAGCTTAGTGTTCATGTGAATCCCCCAACAGCTGGAGTGGGTACCTCTCTGACTAAAATGAGAAGGAAGGGTATGGGTGGGTGGGGGCTGGGAGGAGAGGGGGACTGCAGTCAGCATGTAAAATGAATGAATGAATAAAATGTTAAAAAAAGCTATAAGGGGGGGGCAAGGAAAAGACTGGAATGGAGTCTTTATTAACACAGAACTCCTTCTTATGAAATGTGCCGATTTCCTAAGCTGTAACTAAAGTAGACTTCCCTAAGTTGAATCTGCAGATGGGCTCCGGGCTTTCTTCAAATCTAAACTTGCCTGGAGGCCAGCAAAATGACTCAGTGAGTAAAGGTTCTCGCTGTCAAGAATTATGACAACGTTTGGTTCCCAGGATCCATATGGTAGAAGCAAAACACCAACTTGTACAGGTTTCGTATACACACACATACAAAAAAAATGTAATAAAATACTTCAAACTGTTTGGGAAATGGTGTGTGTGTATATGTCTATGTCTATACATTCATTGTTTCCCTGTGATCTACAATTTGCTTAAAAAAAAAAAAAGGCCATAGTTTCCAGATCCTACATAAGGTTCATTGACTTAGATTAGCAACATTCCTCCACACATTTAGACTTCTCAGGTTTGGAGTAGAACTCAGGGGTAAAAATGTGAGGCCCTGCATCCAAGCCCTATAATCGAGTTGCTCTCGCTGGAAAACTACTTGAAAAAAATAATTTATCCCCCAAATAGTCACGAACAGGCACAGGCTTCTGCGAACATTGACTTGCACTTTTAATAGGGCTGCCTGTGAAAAATAGGAGAGAGAGAGAGAGAGAGAAAGAGAGAGAGAGTTTTGTTCTGTAGAGAGTTATATGCCAGCATCTACAGAGATGACCCCTCCACAAAAGACAAGCAAAAAAGCTTTAATGGTCTAACACTAAAGTAATTTTAATCGGATTGAAAAGTGAACGATTTAAGCGATGTCTCCTCTAACGAAATCCAGTTGGACACAGCGAGACAACTGTGTGAACCATTGAAAATTAAAGAACAGAAAGGTTTTTTTTCTCTTTTGTCCTTTTTTAGATTTTATTTATTATGCATACAATGTTCTGTCTGCATGGACACCTGAACACCAGAAGAGGTCACCAGATCTCAAAGACGGTTGTGAGCCATCATGCAGTTGCTGGGAATTGAACTCAGGACCTTTGGAAGAACAACCACTGCTCTTAACCGCTGAGCCATCTCTCCAGCCCTAAGCAGCAATTTTTTTTTTAATCTTTTTGCACAGACGTAGCCTATGGCAGCTCAATCTTCAAATGGGCTCAGTGGCTGGCTCCTTGATCACCTGCCCCTGAGGTGGAGGCAGCCTGACCAAGCCACAGAGGAAGATTATGAAAAACAGTCCTGATGAGACCTAATAGGCTACAGTCAGATGGAAGAGGATGAGGACCTCCACTATCAGTGGACTGGGGGAGGGTCATGGGAGGAGATGAGGGAGGGAAGGAACGAGGATGGGGCTACAGCTGAGATACAAAGTGCATAAATTGTAATAAATAAAAATTATAGAACAAACTACATCATTCGCATCAATGAAACCTACCATATTCTATTGGACGCAAACAAAATGAAAACTCTCAGCAGTGAATTATTTCCAAATGCTTCCCAAACAGGAAGCAAATGATGCCTATATGTCACTGTGGGAGCTTGAGTACAGCATATGTTAATCAGGCGGACTTGGAAAACAAAGCAGCAACTCCCTGAGAAAGAATCAGCAAACAACTGCACTGTTGGGCTGCAAAGAAAGCAGGCTTTGCTTTCTTCAGCCTTGGCGAATAACGCTCCACACTTACCATTAAGTATTTTTTTTGTTTTGTTTTTTTACCATTAAGTTTTCCTGTAAAAGGAAAAACAACAGCAGTGGTTTTCCTACATGCTTAAACATTCCGCCTAACAGTCAACTGCAGACGACCGAACAACATCTTTAAAACACTAATAGAAGAAAGGCATTCAATAATCCAGGGTGACAATCAGGAAATCCTACCTTCTAAGCAGGGCTCACTTTCTCAAATCTCTCCAAGTGCTGTCTTTCCAAAGCTGGACTGGTGTTTGTACAGCATGGTTTCTGTAGCCACCTCCTGCCAAAAACTAGCATCAAGTAAAGGCTGAGAAAAGAAACAGTTATCTTCTTAAGAGTCCACTAAGGTTTCCCTCTGCTCAGTCTAGCCCTCTTTACAACCATTATGTGAACTCTTAACTTTAATTCTGTCTTATTAACACCAGCCATATCATTTAGAGCTATACCAGTGTCCAGTACCTTTGTATTTCCACACTCAGTCACCCATCCACCTCCGTGGCCTGCTTTGATCCCAGTCTGCAATTTTTTTGCTCATCATTATCTAAAGCTTCATTGGAACAGGAAATTATTCCATTTATTTTCATTTATCTCCTTTTCAATTCCAACTGTATGAAACACACATATTTTCAAAACATAATCTGTAGAAATTGTAAAAGCCCTAAGTGCCAACAAACAAACAAATGAGCCATGCCACTACGTCAGTGTATTCAGAATCACTGGGCTCTCTTTAGTGTGTGAAGAAACAAAGGCAGATATTATTCAGGGATAATATTTTGGTCTTTGTATGCTATTGATGGCCATAGATGTATAATAATTTGACCAATATCAATCACTGCATATGAACCAGTACTGACTGATGACCTCTCTACCATGCTGGGGAGGTTCCACAGTCTATGCTGCTCAGGCCTGAAGCTGGTGAGCATATGTGACTACTGAGGCAGGAGGCAGCCGCTTAGCTATTTGTTCATTCTCAGATAGACTAGAAGTTTGACTGCTATTCACAGTTCTCTTAGAACTAACTTCTGGGATTGCAGGGGGCCCTTATTCCTCATGGCCTCAAGATGCATAATTTCAGCTCCCACAGTTTAGTTAAATGATACCATTTCCCCAAGAGTATGGTTTGAATTCAGTTGCCATGAAAGAGTAACTCTGAGTAATTACAGAAAGTACAAGCTCTGCCACTACCTCATTTTAGTCCACAAACCATAGTGTAGAAGACAGAGGCACAGAATCACCAGCAGCTACTAACATTGCTTCTTTTCAAATTGCCAGTGATTATTCATTAGTATCTGGAATTTAGTCACACATAGCCAATGAAGTGGCCAGCAAAGTATATGTTGCCTGATGACCTCCTCCTCAGTACACTTCACCAAAATAATCAAAAGAGGGACCTGGGCATAAAATATACAAAAGCACAGCAGAGCAACAAAATGAGGCAACCTGGAACACAGACATTGCCTCTACAAAGAACTGTTGTATTAGAAGAAACAGAAACCATAGAAACCCAGATGGCCGTTGTGTTGACAGCCAGGGAGCTCAACAAATTCAAACACTGTCAGACAGGAGCAGGGCAGTTACCACAGAACGGAGGAAGATATACCAGAGGAAAAGAGGCCAGTGAAAAGAATCGCATTCCTTAAAATTTCATATTTCACTCTGACCTCACAAGAGCTGAAATGCTGGAAGGGGACCCATGCTAGGTCCTCAGGCTCCATTACTGATTGAGAAAATGAAGGCAAGGAAGAGCCAGTCAAGCTGCTCTTGGGAAGTGCTTCATAAAATAATGCCCTTTAGCTTTCAGTGTTTCTGTAGTTTAAAAATCAGGGTATGCTACTTAAGTATTAAGTTTCCTACTATTTCTAGCTCCATATACTCTCATAAATGATGGCAAGATTGTTTTGAATGCTTTGAGAAATATTTAAGAGTCATAAAAGAGCCATAATCTGGCATATTTTTACCTCATATGATTTTGGATTGAATGGTCATTTTTACAGCCACACACTGAAATGCAAGGTGAGGGTTTCCCGTGCTTCAGATTAGTTAAAAATGCAGAAGAAAACGTATGGCAATCATGACATACACTTAAAAGCCATGCCAAGAACTTGTATCACACCTTGCAAACACACCTTTCGGTAACAATTAATGAAGTAAAGCAAGAACTATGAATGACTTTAAGAGACCTAATCCTCTCTGTAGGAAGAATATCCCTGTCTTTACCTGTACTCAGTTCTCCCAACACAATGGCAAGAGTAAAATTAACATTTAACATTTCCCCCATCCTGCCAAGCCTCCTAAGCCTGGAATGCATCATCAAATATGGTTTTTAAGCCATAAGCTTCCTTCTTCATCAAATGTCCTCTTGTACATCACAGCATGACCAGAGAGATTACACAGCCACTGTACCATATATGTCTCACTTTCCATATGGAGAGGTTTCAGAGTGGCTGTGTCTGTGTCCTTCCTCTAATAATGTTCTACTATACCCCCTTATACACTGTGTCACCTGCCCATGGTCCAAGAGCTATGTCAAAACCTATGCCACATCTCATTCATGCATAGATTCAACGACCAGCACAGAGGCTTAGGTATTCCCCGTCCACGTCACTTTTTAGCAGACTGGCCATCCTGTTTGAGGAATTCCTTCTACCACACACCTTCCATCATTTCTATCAAATGCTAAAACGGTACTACTCACCTATGCTTTCCAGTTTCCTATCTAGTGTATGAGCTGATAGAGGAAGAGAGAGCGTTAATGCCCTGCTCACAAATCCTATGTGAATAAGACAGCAATGAATGGGTGGTAGACGGCTGGACAGTCTGGTGGATTCTTTAAACAAATACCTGCCTCAGTGAATTTCTCTCTGAATGAATGACTGCTACAATGAATCGCTGCTCAATTAATACAAATTCAATCATTTTAATCAGAGTGAGGAGAGAAGTAGCTGCTGTCCTCCAAGACAAGGCTGCACGTCCACAATCGCGCACTTCCTGGGCGGTCTTCCTCTCCCTGACTCTTAGTTTGCTCTAAATCTGCACATGAGAATCCTTCCTGTGGGAGAGCTCCCCAGGTCCAGATCACCATGTGCTCCACAAGATGGAGGAGTTTTGCTTCACAGCAGCATGTGTGAAAACAGCTTGGGATTTTTGCTGAGAATAAGCTCAAGATGAGTCAACACAGAACTGTTGTTTCTACAAAACACATTTTATCTCAGACTGTGAGGGAGGGGATTTCTCACTTTGATCCTTGTTGGCAGGGCCACTCTGTAGTCTTCTGTCAATCTGGGGAGTCACCAGGGACAGCCTACAACAGTCACCAAAGCCATCAGTTTCTCCGAGGAAAATGAAACGTGGAGATAATGAGGCATGAGGGCCGAACTTCCCGCTGCAGCAGCGCTGGGAAGGCTGCAGTCCTGGCAAGATGGGGGTGGGGGCCCCTGCAGGCTCAGCAAATAGTGAGTGGCAGCAGAGAAAGAGAATCCAGCAAATAGACGGTGGAGTGGCACACATCTGTGTTCAAAAGTCCTATCAGCTTTTAGCTTTCTGTTGTTGTGCAACTGAGTTCTTAGAGGACCAGTCAGGACGGCTGCAAGACGGGCACTGCTTGTTCTGTGTGAACAACACAGGAGGATGGCTAAACAGTGCACATGATGGAAAGTTCTTCAAAATACTGTAGCTCTACAAGGACGGGAAATAAGAGATTTATATTTTTTAAATGCCCACCATTCATAACCACTAATGAAATGATAGGTTCGTACAAAACTATTACTGAATGATTTGGTCGGGGAGTCTTTAAAAAACAAAAAAGAATGATTTACTTGTTTGTGACCATGGCATTATGTAAGGTCAGAGGACAACCTGCAGAAGTCAGTTCTCTCCTCCTACCCTGTGGGCCCTGGGGATTGAGCGCGGGTCATCAGACTTGGTGGGAAGTGGCCTAATACCCTGAGCCATCTTGATGACACAAGTCAGGGGTGCTTAGCCCACAGAAATGAATATAAGTGAGTATTTATTTGTATTTAACTTTTAATTAAACATTGCATTTCCTTATATCAAAAAATGCAGTCAGTGTGACAAACCAGAGCAGTTAGCAAGTTTTTTAAATATCTATGAAATGGTAACTATTTCAGATATCTTGAAATGTAGTTTACTCAATAATTCCATATTATTGCTATGCTAGGAATGCAGTCATCATTATTCATGCTGCTAGTCCTCATTTAATGTGCGGTGGGGAAGCATATCCTTTACTCTACTGTGAATTTGCTTTACAAAAACTATACATATCTGAGAAGTGTTTTTATATCCCACTTAACTGGCATGCTAGGAAAACATATTTTTGAGACACAGTTTGTTATTATGTAGACAATGCTGGCCTCAGACTTGCAATCCTCCTGCCTCAGCAGCCTATGTGCTGGGATTATATGTCTGTAGCAGCAGACATGCTTTAAAAACAATGCATGACGCTGCCTCACCTGACAAAAGAGCCTGCCTAAGAAATGTGAGGAACTTCTGCTTGGGATAAGTTTCATGAGTTACTCTACAGCAAAGGACCAGGCTGTTACCATCTAAATTAAACATCTACCTCACAGCTAAGGAACTATGCCTCCCTATACAACTGTTAGTATCAAAAAGAAAAAGAAAAAAAAAAAGCCCATGGGTACTTACTACAACTCCTACAAAGAGAGAAATGACATGGGACTACAGAAGATGAACTGTGGAAGCGTCTATTTTATTTGATTTTACCTAATTTATATTTGAACAGCCACTTATAGCAGGCTTCAACCCTATTAGAAAGCCCTCCTTAGAGATAAATTATTTTATGCTAAATACAAATCCAGAGCTTAAAAATTATAGCCCACCAAGAGAAACAGAAGGGCAGACGGGGCCTCGGGAGTGTTCCGTAAACATCCGTGGTGCTGTGCTGCACACGGATGCTTTCAAACAAGCACACATTGTACATTGACTACATTTCCCCACCCCATACACCTATCTTCCCCTTCCTCCCACCTCTGCCAGTCCCCATTGTTTTAGTTTCATATCTACTTTTAGTTTTGACCAAAGTAGAATGAAAATAGTTAAAATAATGTAGTCAGGAGACTCATAGGCAAACTTTGGGCAGAGGGCGGGGAGTCTTATGGAAGAAGTTGGGGTGGGGGGGAATAGAAGGACACAGAGAGAACAGGAGCTCCACAAGAAGACCAACAAAGCCAAAAAATCTGGACCCTGGGGGACCTGCAGAGACTGAAGCACCAACCGAGGACCATGTATAGAGAGGATCTAGACTCCCTGCTCATATGTAGCCCACAGGTAGCTCAGTCTCCATGTGGATTCCCTAGTATGGGGTGCAGGGGCTATTGCTGACATGGACTCTTATGCCTCCTCTTTGATCATTTCGTCCTGGCGGTGCACATTTGTCAGGCCACACAGGAAGAGAATCCAGGCAGTCCTGATGCGACCTGACAGGCTAGGGTCAGATAGTAAGGAAGGAGGACTCCCCTTTTCAGAGGACTAGAGGAGGGGGGTGGGGGGAGAGGGAGCGAGGGTGGGACTATGAGGAGATAAGGGAGGGGAGCTACAATTGGGATATAAAGTGAATAAAGAATAATAAATAAAAATAAAAACGAAGAAGAAGGAGGGGGAGGAGGAGAAGAAAATAATGCACTCAGATAACCTAAGAGTCTGCCCCAGGTCTCAGGAGGCAGAGACATGGAGATAATCAGGCTGCCTTTGTTCTTGGGAAAAGTCATCTGGGAGATTCTTCCGGAGTCCAGGTTTCCTACTTTGGTCATCTGCTTGAACCAGTCTAAGCTCCCACACAGATTCTGTGTGCATCCCAGAGCACTGTGAGGTTCTGATGCCAAGTATCTTCTCTGAAATCTAGAGGTCTTCTACCTGCTAGGTTTCAGTGGATAATCCAATAACATCCCCTCTGAATTCCCAGGAAGGCAGTATTCTGAAGGCCTCGAGCTGCCAGGACACTGAAATCAGCACAAGACTTGTAAAAATGGTGTACGTCTTGAGGGATGTACATCCGTTAATAGACTGCTTACCTAGCATGCATGAAACCCAAGATTTGACCACAAGTACATCATCAAGCCAAGCTTAGTGGTACATGCCTGTGGTCCTGGAACCTGGGAGGCAGAGGTAGGAGGACACACAGTCCAAGGTCATCTTCAGACACATGGGATTTAGGGCTCCAGAGAACCTACCCTGTTTCTATAAAAAAGAAAGGTGTCTCATTTCCAACATTGCCAAGTGCTGAGGTTTTCCTGGCAACTTCTCCCCTCCTCTTCTTCTGCCTCCCCCTTCTTCTGGTGCTGCTAATAACTTTTATCTCACTTCCTTTCCTTTTCTCCTTTCTCTTTAAAATACCTGTTATTAAGAAAATTCAGAAAAATTTCTGAGGGCATGTCCTAAGCCTAGCTCTGCTCACAGGAGTGGGAAAGGCCTCAGACTGTGCCAATTCTTCCTGGAGAGACTGAATTTTGTCATGTTTTATTTTTCAAGGCTTCCTATTTCACTTTCCTATCAGATAAAAAATCCAGGGCAGTTACCCACCTCTTCTGAGAAGTGTTTTTCTGTATCTTCCAGTTTACTTCCTGGAGACTCTAGCAGACCTACACACCATCTACCACATTGGGGTCTTCAAGCCTCTCCTACTTTTAAGGACATAAACTGATATGTATAGAGTTGTGATTTAAATCTTTTTAGGAACTGGCATAACATAATTAGGCAAACCCAGAAGTGAACAGATGAATCACTGTAGGAAAATCCTGATAGTAGCTGAATATGGTAAGGGCAAACAAACATTCTTCATACTAGTTTTTCTACTTTTGAGTACATTTGAGATGTCTAACAATAAATTTAAAATGTTCTTGTGTACATAGAAAACAGTCAATAAACATTAATTAACAACTTTTATCATCAGTGTTGTCACCAATGGTCCCTGGAGCCACAGTCAAGATCACTGGGTAAAAGGTAAAAAGAGGGAACTTTGGACTCAATATAAGGAACAGAGCAAGCTCTGGGAGCATAAAAGCAGCCTGTTCCTAAGTGCCATAGCCAAAAGAATATCCAAAAGAAGAACAGGAACAATATCTGTTTACTGAGCACTTAGAAGCCACAGGCATGGTCCAGTGTTCTTGCCGGTTACCTCCTCAACTATGCTTCTCATAGTACTAGGAGGTAGACTCTGCCAGTTCCCACTCACGTCTTGCTAACAGAGACTGATTACTTAGTGAAGATGCCCCAGATGAAGGTCAAGAAAAATGATTTTACTGGTTGGGCCTTCACCGCAGATGAAGGTCACGAAAAATGATTTTACTGGTTGGGCCTTCACCATCTTTGATACTCCTGAACTTTGTACTTTTCTGAGTCAGTGAACATGTCTCTTAGTGAACAACACAAGTCAGACTCAGAGCTGGCCTATACCCAGTCAGCCAACAGAACGTGTTTCTTGATTTTACTCATCAGAAAATCATTACACATCACCTTTCCCTTTCAAGTAGAAGGGGGAGAAGGCACAAGAATTTAATTATCTGTGGGCAAGGGGATGATACAATAAACAAAAATGCTGCATATCAATGTCTCCATTTATCCAGTTTCAAATTTTCCATAAATCATAGGGAAACATCTTTTCCAGGCTGCCATTTGACCAAGAAATGTCTGTGGTATATCTTTGTCAACATGTTTCAGAATATAAATCCAAATTACAAAAAGTAAAGTTGGTATAAAGGCTGTCGTCATATATTATATCACTTGGAAAGAAATATTGGTGACCTTATCCAGTATGACTGTTATAATAGTAATAAAATTGAATCTTGGAAGATTACACTTCTGGTCAAAGTAGTAAAATGTGACCTTATTCTATTCAACATTGACATTTATTATATTAATTCATATGTAAAAAGCTGCATTAAAATGATATTAAAGCCCTGGTTAGAAATGAGAATGTTCAAGAACTTCCGAAATTAGATTTAACTTTACCAACTATTCACGCTATTGAGCCTGTTTGATGCAAATCAAACTAAATTTCTTTCACCCATCTCTGATTCAGTTCTCATTTTATTATTATTACCATCTCATTCACACAGAATGTATTTCTTCCCTGGTGCTTCTTCAAACATTGTATAAACCTAAATTCATTTTCATCATGCTCAGGAGGAA
>NW_026585742.1:2034830-2039186 GCF_907164565.1 Psammomys obesus
ATATCCAAGAAAAGCAAAAGAGAGAGAAAAAATATTTGAGCTCAAGGTTTCCACCTACAGTTAGCTGTCTTCACCATGGAAGGCCTGAAGCAAGACTAAAGCACCATGGGAGAATAGCATGCCAGATCAGAGCATCTTAACTCCCATGAGTCAGAAAGCAGAGACACGTAGAAGGAAGTTAGAGGTAGCATGGACCCACTCCCCACCCTCAGGCACACCTTCCACAGTTTCTGCTACTTCTCAGTTGTCCCCAGGGGACATTTCTGATTCAAACTGTAACATGTTGCTTATTACCATTCCCATTGTCAGGCTCTAAATAAAATCAATATCTTTGCTTTGTATTCTCTTGGTTTCCTCAGTTAATACTGTTCTGTGATCTAAACATCCTTCTACTTTGTAACTTTATATCACTAGGTGAATCTAAGCAAAAAAGAAAACAAGTCAATCTCTTAGATATGCAATCCCTGTATCTACGTCACTTACAATAAAAAGATTATCCTTTGCCTGCTGTCTGTCTGCTGGGGAGCCAGTAGATCCCCTCTTCTCTCCCTTGTTAAATAAGCATCCGGGCTGAAGGTACAATCATCAGCTTCAACACTGTTGGGAGTCAGGCTGGGGAAACAAGTATTTCATGATCTTCCACTAAAAGCTAGTGTTTAGCCAGGTCGCCCTAAAATTCTCTAATATAGCTTGAAGCATCAATGACTCATCTTCAGCTGTCCTGAATCTGATTATTTCTGCCAAGTCTCAGTGAGGCAGGTTCTACCCCTTCAAAGTATGGTTGGTTTCTTTGCTGGGGTGAAAAGGTCTACGTGAGTGATATACAGATAAAACTATTTTCCTCTTCAGGCCGTAACAACACTGTGAGAACTGCATCTCCACTTGGATTTTGTACTTCCCACAATGCCTCAGTAGATTAATATTGCCTGAATGATTGAACAAGGTTGTCTGTATAATGGGAGTTTCATCTCCGAAGACTTCATAGACCCTGGAGTCCAGCAATCTTTGATAAGTAAAAAACCATTTTTATTTTTTTCTCTTATTTATATTATAAAGATACTTAAAACAACATTAAAGTGATCATAAAGATGAAATAAAAATGAGCCATAATCCCACTACCTTAAACCAACAAATGTTTTCATTCCTTTTTATTCCAGCCCTGTTCAAAGGACATTTTATTTGCTTTATGGAGCTATATTCACAATACAAACACAGGGCAGAGGAATTCTAAACAGAATACAAGTGACTGTCCAGTCAACATTCCACTTCTCTTCCCCAAGGCAAAGGCACATTAGGTTACGGCTTAAGACCAAATTTTATTTCTCAGAATGTAAGTGCCAACGATGTTTCACTTGAAAGCTATTGAATACAGCGGTTACCACATGGGAGACAACAGGATACATTTTTCCATTCTATCCCCATCTTGGACCAGTTCTAGAGGAAGCTGCTCATAGAAAAAGCAGCTTTGTATTCATCACAAGACAGGGGAAGGAGCATGTGCTACATCTTGGACGATTTTGGGGAGGTCAGGGAAACTGGCCATCGTCTATCATTCAGGAACTAATTACAACACAGACATTAACACAACACACACAGCCACACATTCATTTGATTCCCCTTTTAAATTCTCCTTATTGTCCTATAGTTCCAATCAGTTAGTTCAACTGTTCTTTATTTTATCACACTCTTACAACTTAGGCATGCACGTGCGTGTGCACACACGCACATACATACACACATACACACACACACACACACACACACACACACAGTGTATTTCTCCCTTCTTTATCAAACAAGCAGAACAAGAGTTAATAAACAATCAAGAGCATCATCTACTGCACCGAGCTCACTTACCATCAAGTCCTCAACTGTGTCCTCGCAGCTTCTCTAATACAGAGAAAGAACAGTCATACACCTTGCAATCATATTAAATTTTAGAGTGATGACTTCGTACCTATTCTCTAGCTTAATAGCTGATAGAATATATGGTTTTCAAGTTATAATATTTTAAAATTTTATGTTCAGTTTCTCAGCCACTGCCACAAATTCATATAATTTATATTCTTACATTTTTGAAAGGGTTTATTATTTTATGTGCCATGGTTATTGATCTGAATCAAATCTTTCTTACCTGGTTTAAACAGAATAGAGTGGGAATAAAATGCAACTATTTACAAATATTAAACGCTGCTATAATTCACATGGCACGAGCCAAGCCTACGTTATTATAAATAACATTGCTTATTTTTCTAAGAGTCTAATAATAACTATCTAAAGCATAAACATTCTCTGGAAATTTGTCAAAGTAAGCACTCATCAACAATATTTTTCTATTACTACAGACAGTTGCTAGCACCATTCTCTTCAATTTTAATTCAGTCTCAATATCCACGAAACATTGGCAAGTTCGATAGTTGTTTTTCTGAGTTGTGCCTTCACTGAGGTGCAAAGCATTAAACACCTGGAATGCTGCTCAAATATTCTTTAGGGAGAAATTTTGGTCACAAACGAAAGGGAAACATTTTCAAGCTGAAAAAGTTGCTTGCTGCTGATAAAGAATTTATATCAGAATGTGCTCATATAGGCAGAAGAAAGCAATATGAAAAGAAATTTAATATTAATAGCTAGTGTGGCACAAAATAAATATCAGCACCAAAATGATCAAAACTATCTATGAAATATGAGACATGTATTATGCCTATATCCCAGTTGTCAAATGTTGTGTAACAATGACCCCAGAGCCCAGTAACTTAAGTAATAGTCATCGTGTAGCACCTGTCATGATGTTGGAAGGTCAGGAATTTTGAAAAGAAAACAATGTGTATACACACACTCACAGACAGAAAGACAGAGTGGCAGAGGACAGCAACAGAAAATAAACAAAGCAAAGCCAAACTTCCTTAAGGATATAGTTTTTAAAACTCTGAAAACTTCACTTCTGTCACATGCACTTTACAAAATTCTGATTAAATTCAAGCAAAACCTTCTATACTTCACCTCTTAATGAAAGAGTATCAAAATCACACTGTGAAAAGAGCATGTAGGATGGGCATGTTAGGTTGACACACCTTAGAAAAACCCCACATGCAAAAGCAGAATCATTTTCAGAGCAAGGACACCATCCAGGCCCCAATATTTACCAGCCATCGCCCTTGAGCATAACACTATGCAGAACACTGAAGACAAGAGAAAAACATCCTCTAAGATAACGTCTACCTACCTACCTAACAGCTCTCTTGGGAGAATGAGGCAGAGCAAATACATTTCTAGCAGCTGTGCAAAGAGAAGAAGCTTTGGGGTGGAGCCAGGAGGAACTGCAAAATAACAGAGTGACTTTGTGCTGCCTCCCATGACCTCCAAACGTAGGCAGAGGCCTGGACTGTGTACTCAACCTGCTTGCCTACTTGGTCTATGTGAAAGCTGCCCTAGGGCAGTTATTTTTACCCATGCTCACACACGAGGAGTAAGTGATATAGGCATATGTCAAAATGTCTAAAAAGGGGGGTGCTCGTTTCTACCCAGTACATTAAAACTAATTGGAACAAATCAAGGTGATTTTCAGTAGTATCCCACAAATGTACAAGTTTAATACAGATATGTACTAAGAAAGAATTTTAAAAAGGCACCATTTTGAAGCGCACCATTAAGTACTGGACTTAAAGGAATACAGTCAAACAGCCCCATTATTTAGTTAAACGAGTTATTTAATTAAATGAGAGAGAATTCCTGGCTTTGAGTGAGAGTCTAGGAGGAAACACGTGTATAAGTAGAAATAGCACTGAAAAGCATGGCCTCCTGAACATACGACTTTGGGCAAGTCTGATGTCACTTTTGTCTGGCTATCAGCATCTGTAGACAGAGCAACAATGGGAGTTCTCTCTCTCTCTCCCTGAGCTGCAAAGATTCTCACGGTGCTAAGCACACAGTTCAGGACAGTGCCTGACACCTAACAGTATGTCACCTTGAACATGGCTTGATGGTGCTATTCTGGTTCCTCTGTAGTGCTTTGTGGACACAATATAAAATGTCCCAGAATCTGACTCTTCAGCCTTCCCGGGTCACTAAGAATTCTATGACCTTGAAGATTACACTTAGCTGCACATGACCTTGTTTCCTTAACTATGAAATTACGAACATTCATCTAAGTCAGTGAGTGTTAAATCTGTTCTGAGAAATGTTAGTTCTGAGTAAGTAGGACAAGCTGGCAGAGCCCTGGAAACCTGTCTCTGTACATCCCTCTGGCTTAGATCTGATGCTCAGACCCTGAGCTTTGATATAAGATCATGTTTGCCCCAAGGCTTTTTACACACACACACACACACACACACACACACACACACACACACACACACA
>NW_026585742.1:2039196-2102404 GCF_907164565.1 Psammomys obesus
ACACACACACACACACACACACACACACACACACACACACACACACAAAGTTTATAGAATAGTTGCTAGGATAGTAGAATCATCTACTTGCTCAACTTTTCTGAGTCTGGAATGCAGGAAATCCAAACAGGAGCTACCTGGGGTCATCGTGCTAAATAGCCATTTATCCCTAATCTGCTCCAACACTCAGTTTGTCTTATTTGTCTTATTTTCTAGTTAACACAGCAACATCTAATAAACAGCAAAAGTAAAGGACAGAACCAGCACCTGCTTGCATGGTGGATTCAGCCCTTTTACAATGGGAGAATGATGATGGAAGTGTTTCAGGCGGCACTGTCTCGTGGGAGATCTTAAAATCAGATATACTGGATTGGAAGCATTAGCTCTGTCAGTTCTGTGGTCATAACTTTGACAAAGCACGTCACTTTTCAGAGTCAACTGTTTCCATCTGTGTGGTAGAAAAGATTATAGGCACTCACAGATTTGTATGGAGGAATCACTGTTATTAGTTTTTTAACTTGCTCAGTAAATATTTATGGAGAACCATATATGCTGTTTCAAAATATACAGGTGAACAAAATGGCCTATGATGACAACAATCACCAAAAAAACAAAAAAACAAAAAAAAAAAAAGCAAGCAACAGTGTTTATAAGATGGCCATGTGTGTATCTTGCGTGCTTGGTTTTCTTCACAGTATGTTTTAACGGCGGTGGGGAACTACAGCTACAATTCACTACATGTAAAATCTCCCTGCCTTCTCATAAACCTCACTTACCAACCATCTCATCCAAAGCCTGGTTCCCGGCTCCTATGTGCTCAAAATCTGTTCAACTGGTGCAGAATGCTTCCACATACAGAACTGGGTGGACTGAGTCTGTGTCACAAAGATTTGGCATTAGGGCAGAGATGGCAAAGGGGAGAGAATCTGGGCCAGGTAAGACATAAAGGAACAGATTGGGGGGTGGTATCCGGAAGGTCAGGAACAACCCTAGCATGCTTCCATGTTGGAATAGACATATGGGAACATGCTTTCATGGTGGAGACGGAATAATGCCTAGGGGGATGAAATTGCTCTCTTAGGAGATACTAGGACAAACTGGATTTCCTTTTAGTTGACTCTGAGAAGCTTTGAATGCAACCATGGTGGAGAGCAAACCATCTAGAGCCGCAAACTGTATTAGGAACTCTCACGGCAAGGCACAGTTGTCTGAAATGGCAGTTACAAAAGTGAGAAAGCACTGTTATGTCTGTATTCAAACCATAGCTCTGAAGTGTTTTCTAAGTATCTAAAGCACTGATACCTTTAAAATTAAGTCTTAAAACCAGAAGTATCAATAGGCACAAGTCTTTTACACACACCACCTCTGAAGCCAAACCTTCAGCCCCTACTCCCTGCCCTGGACCTGGTCCTCAAGGAGACCCAGTCAGCTCAAGAAATCCGCCTACACATGGTCTTCCCAGTTTTACCCTGGAATTACTGCTACCTTAAGAATGAGCCCTGAGAAGAGAAGCAACTTGGAAGTACTTAGGTTCTCCTTTTAATGTTTCCTTTAGGGCCAAAGGCTTCTTTTTGCTACCATACAATTCAGGAAAACAGCAAAGGCTGGTAGACAAAGCCCTAGACAGTAAGTACTGCCAGCTGGAGCCACTCAGGCCCTTTGGAACAGGATCTCCTGTTAATTAGAGACAGACCTATTTACCCCTGGGCCAGGGAAGAAGGCAAGGAATGCTGCCTCAGAACTTCCTTAGACTACTGGTCTGCTTTGGTTCTAGTATCTCAGTCAGTCTAGGAGATCCCAGCTCCATTAGCCCCCAAAGATAAAAACAAAAACGAGAAGTGATGTCTACCAAACTATCACAGGCCAAAGATACCAAATAAGTAACACCTGGCAAACACAGAAGGAACTCAGCTTCTACTTCCCCAGGAGACAAATTTCCCTAGGAAAGTTTGGGTCACTGTTACTCAAATTTAAATAAAAATCTCTTCAAAATCATTTTTCTCTAGGGCAAGTCTCATTTCTATTCTTGCGAATCCTCATTCTCGTTTCACAGCATGACTTTGTATACCTTTGGTGAGAAAACACAGCTTTGAGAAGCTGTCAACAGTGCTGCATGCTGCTCCCCACAGATCCTGTCTGAGGACACTTACTTTTACCCTACACTTGGACATTACCAAAGTATAACAAACACGCTCTAATGTGTCTCCAGGGCTCCTTGAAACTCTTTTAGGTTATTTCAGGGGAAGAACGCACCAGAAATTGAACAGAAACTACTCCCTTTTCTTGGTTTTGAGTCCTGAAAAAGCACACTACAGAGAACCTTAAGCTGAATGAGCAAACAGTTCCACCAACTGGTGACCAAGCGTTCAAACCGATGAGCTCACTGGGACCATTCTTCAAAGCACCACAAACCTAACCTGTGCAGGGTTCTATGCTATATGCCCTTGACCAAAAGAGAGACAACTCAGAGATTCTCTGCTCCCGAATTCTCCTTGTCTTCATGCCAGCCTGTGTCTTGGGGAGTGTGGACTGATTAGAGAACCTATATGCAAAATATAAAACAGCCTTGTCCTACATGCACTATGCCCACAATTATTTTACTGCAGTTTTGTGTAAATAAATGAGGAGAAACCAAATCTTCTGGTGTTCCTTACTCACGCTTTCCAGCACCCCTGTCTCAGCATTACAACAGATACATAGATATAAATCAGCTGAACTGTTAGCTCCATTTTACAGATGAGAGAACAGTTCAGAAGGCCATCTACCTTGCTAAAGTTATTGGCTCGTGTGCACTAAAGGCTGAGCCAGGCTGTATAGAAAGCGTGAGTGCCGGGACGCTAAGTAGCAGAGTCTCTTCAGCCCTCAGAACTTGTGGCAACTGCCTGTCGTGTGTATACGTGTGTATACGTATGTGTGGGTATGGGGAGACACACATGCACATATACACACTTGTGTATACACGAAATCTTTATTTTTATCCTAAAATATATAACTAGTGTTAAGTCCTTAGCAATAAACTGGGCACTGATTAACAGCTTGAGGCTTTTGCTCTTCTTTAATCCTGTCACCACAGTGAGATTCATATTCCATGGTGTGGAAGAGACAATGCATAAACTGATTTAATTATTCAGTTCATTTTAGAGCTTCAAAAATAATAAAATAGAATAATCCAGATAACAGGCCAGTATGGTGAGTGATATTTAACATCCACGCCACCCTCAAACTGTAAAGCAGAGATATGTATCCAAAATTCAATATTTTCAATTTTTCTCTATTAACTGTTATAAGTCAAACCAGTGAGATTGATTTTTTTTTCTTTTTCACTTCTGCTAAAATGTTCACTCATAAACAGATTACATGTGCTGCTTTACAGCACAGAGGAAACTTACAGCCAAGTAAAGCCCCCAAATCAGGAAAACATGTGTTTGTTGGATAAGAGAAAGGGGTTTGAGAGATCTTTAATTATCTCAGGATGTCTGTGTTGACAGACGAGCTGTCTTCATGAATTAGACTTCAAGCTTTCAATTACTTGATTAACTTCTAATGAGTGGCAGCCAAGAAAGTTTTAGAACGATGTCTTTAAACCGCGAAGCAGAACAAATGTTCAGAAAGCACACAGAAGGCCCTGAAACAGCACTAATGCATTGTGGGTCTGAGGACCCAGGATGCAACTCCTCTACAGCCGTGCAATCAGATGCAGCCCTTCTGCCCTTCACTGCCAGCTCTCCCTGCCCGTGTCTCAGCAGTAGGTGATGGTAGAGGAAGGTGGGCAGGAGGAAGGACAAAAGCAACATTTGATTAGGCCCACAGCAGCTGATCCATGAGATAAAAGGCAAAACTCTCAACATAAAGGGTTACACTGGTTCATGTTCATCACTGGTGCGAATAAGAATCAAATTCACAGCACATTTTTAGTGTGAATACCACTACCTTCTTGGTGTTTTAAAAAATCATTTACATATGTGTCTGTCACATGTGTGCATGTGCCTGTGGAGGCAAGTAAGGCAGTGTGAGGCACTTGGTGATGGTAATGGCAGGGATTCACGCAAAGCCCCATGGACATTGTTACCTCACAGAAGGCCAGTCCAGGCCTATCAGACAGTGGTCCTACTTAAAACCCACTGTTCATGAATTCAAGGACAGGTGAAGTCTGGCAGACTGATATCTCCTTTACTCAAAGGCTTATCTGCATGCTTTGGCCATTTATATTGGTCTTCGGGGATAAACAGATGTGAGTAGAGAAGAATCGAGAAAAAGGGAGGAAGAAAGTAAGAAAGGAAACCAAAGAACAAAAGAAAAGAAGGAAAGCTGCTATATACGAGTTATGGAGTTTTACTTCTATAAGATAAAAACATTCTAGATAAATGTTGCACAGCAAGGTGAATAAATTCAAAACTATCCAGGAACACACATTAAAAAATATGAGGCAAATTGTATTTTAAGTGTTTGTTATAATTTAATTTTAGGGAGTCACAGTCTTACTACACAGCCCAGGCTAGTCTTGACCTCTTCGTTCTAGCTCAGCTCCAAGATACTGATATGACAGGTATATGCATCAACACTCTTGGAGAAGAAGAAGGAAAGAAAAAAACTCAAGAACTCTCTACTTCTTCTCCTGTTCTCTGTCCTCTCACCTCATCCCAGGATGTGTACTTCTAACATGTGAGAAGACAGTCTGACCCAGGGACTGGTCAGACGATGGAGCTGTAAAAAGAAGAAATAAAACCTGGATGTCAGGAAAAGAAATAATAAGATTTGGATGATTTACAAGCTCTCAGAACATCTAAGACGAAGAACTGCACAGAAAGGAAGATGAATTATTCTATCATGCATCAACCTCTCCATGTATCTGTAGCCTAAAAAGTAACATTCAGATGGATTTTCTGATATTTTACTGCCAAACCTAAAAGGGTTCACCCAAACACTTTTAAAACTTCTTTATAGTTAATGATAAGCCGGTATTTCTATAAGCATGTGCAATTTTACCTTATCTTTCTGCACAGAAATTCAGATATGCATGATCTGAGGCATGGAATTACCCAGGTAAACTGGGAACAGCATTGACTACAATGCAGCTGTTCCTTCGGTACCCCCTTGCTGGTTTCTATTGTGTTCGTGAATCCTGTAAACCTCCCACATAAGCCCACTATGATCATCCTACAGGACCATTCTACATAATGCTGAATTCAGAGAAATGCAGAGTACTCAAGGAACAGGTGGATTTTCAACATGATGCCAGTCAGTTCAGTGAACATGCTTATGCCAGCTGTGTCCACATTCAGTGTCTGTTGACCAGCCTGTCCTCAGGGCTTAGAAGCTAGAATTAAAAAAAAAATTCTGGAAGCTGCTGGCTGAGATACACAAGACACCTGCCTGAAGAATATACGCCTATCTCCAGGCAATCCCAGCACCTTTCTGCATTACCAGAAACCAGGGCTTTTCCACGGATTTAATGGGGTGGGAGGTGGCAAACAGACATATTCTCTGTTGCATAAGGACACATAAAGAGAAATACTCTTATCCAGGAAAAAGAGAGGAGAGGAGAAGACAAAAAAGGAAAGAAATTATTCAAGAAAGGTAGTGATGATCATCAGGAATTGGATATATTAACTCTAAAGCATAGAATTGGTAGCAGTTTTCTATTTATGTTTTAAGTCAGCAACTTCCTTAAAAGGCAGTCAAAAAGTAACCTACACTTTCTGACAAAGTGTCCTCAGAGGGCATTGCCATGTCTGCTGTTGACACTTGGCATGGGATTCTATGACTTCTCACCTTACAGAGGAAACAGCTGCCTCAGGCCCACCATTCCTTTCCCACGTTAAAAGTTTATGTGATTTCAAGGAATTGAGGATAGAAAGAGGAAGATTCTCAGCATGTCCACTAAGGCCCCACTTTCATCTGTGGAAGTAATAAACTTAAACACACTGAGGAATCTGCATTCTCCCTATGATATTTGCTAACAATCTCTTATATTTTAAAATGTAGCCATATCACAGTAATATTTCCCAAAATACAACTGTTAGTACATAGCAGTACTGTCTTCAGGAGGCTAATTCTGTTGTCGATGTAACAAAGTCATTCTATATTGCTACAGTGTATCTTTGTGTGAGGCTGGAGTTCATACCCAGTGCTCCAGAGGGTCTCACCCTTACGAACACTTGAGTTTGTAACTCAGGTCAGTTTCTCAGTGCTTCTGGATGCCCATTTATCTTAGGCACTGATCTATTACTGTGAGAGGACAGCATGACCAAGGCTACTCTTATATAAGATAGCATTTAACTGGGGGCTTGCTTACAATTTCAGAGGCTTAGCCTATTATCATCATGGCAGCAGGGCAGCAGCAGGGTTGGGGGAGCCATGGCAGAAGAAAACAGTGGGGCTGGAGAAGTAGGTGTGAGTTCCATCCTGACCAACAGGCAGCAGGCACAGAGACACTGGGCCTGGTGTGAGCTTTTGAGACCTCAAAGTCCACCCCTAGCAACACACTTCCTCCAAGAAGGCCACACCTCATAATCCTTCTGATCATTTCAAACAGTTCCACTCCCTGGTGACTAAGCATTTAAATATATGAGACTGTGGGACCCCTTCTTACTCAGATTACCACATCCTTTTAATGACACAAAAGTATACTGACATCACTAATGCAAAACAAACAAAAAACACACAAAAAAAACCAAAACACAACTAAGTGTCATGGTCAGTCAGTATTCAAATTCCAACAATAACTTAAAAGCCAGGATCTTAAGTGACTAAATAATGGGAACCATACATCATTGCCCCGAAGTCGTCTCCTTGTTTATGGTGGGAAGGCCCACACTAGTCATAAACTGCCAGACTGCTCTGGTTCCTGGGTGCATTTTGCATCACCCAGGACGTGACATCACACCCTAACAAGCACATAACTAACACACTCAGTTCTTTAATTTCCCCAATAACTCTAGTAGGTGGGTATGATTACCTTTACCACTTCACAGACAAAAAGTGAAGACACTTAAGCTAAAAGAACCAGCAATCAGCAAACTGGACCTAATACCAATCTTACTGGACTCTGGAGTTCTGGCCGAATTGGACCCAGAGCCTTAGGGATACTAGGAAAATACTCTATATATTCCTAGTAAAAACTGACCTAAAAGTGTGATTCTTCTGGCTCTACCATCAGCATAGGTCGGATTAGAGATGTACGCCACTACACGCAGGTCAATGCTCTTAATGTGGTGTTCTCTCTCATGCTATCTGCTACATTATAAAAAGGAGGCTAGTCAGCTCGTTAGGGGGACCTTCATTAGCTACTATAGACAGGGCTTTAAAAAAGAAAACTTGGAGTTAGGGAGGTGGTTACTCAGTAAAGTGCTCGCTGCACAAGTATGAGGAACGGGGTTCAGACATACACACTCCCACTAACAACAACAACAAGAAGTGTCAGGGACAACAGTGAATGCCTGTAATCCAGTGTTTGGAAGGTAGAGACAGCAAGATCCCCGTCACCTGCTGGTGAATCATTCTGACCAATCAGCAAGCTCCATGCTCAGTGAGACACCATGTTTCAAAACATAAGGTCAGAGCAACTGAGGAAGACAAAAGAAGTTGACTCTGATCTCCACAGGCACACATGAAAATGAAAATACACAATATACACACTCATACACACACACACACACACACACTTACAAACACACCCTCATATATACACTCAAACACACTAACACACAGACACACATACCCACAGACATATACTCACTGATACATACCTATATTCATAGACACAGATACACACACACAGAGAGAGACACACACACACATGCACACACCACAGAGGACTTGAATTACTTTTAGATTTCTGGGGAGGCTGAAAGTACAGGCTCTGGGGATGGCCCTCCCTCTGAGAACTCCGTGCTCTCTCTGTGTACCTTAGTCTCTTCTCATTAAGAACTCACCATTCAGATGGGAACGGGACCGTCCCAACGGTCTCACTTTAGCTCACTTTTCAAAAGCCTGTGTCTAGATACGCTTGCATTCTGAGCAACCATGGCTTCTAAAGCAGAACAACGTTACAAGGCTAAATGGGGTAGGAATTGCGGGTTGCCGGGCTGTAACCACAGGGCCACACTAGGATTCTTCCTCATTCAACAGGCTCTCTCTCAACATGCAGCGCTCACAGGCAAAGTCCTCTGGTTGATTCTTGCTGAAAATCTTGATGACATTAACTGTGGCTGCCAACACGATTCCATTTACAGTTGTACGAGAGACTTTAAAACAAAGCATCTGAGAATCTCAACATGAAAACGAAATGCTGCTGTGAGATTCCATTTGCGTCACTGTTGGCAGTGGGCCTAATATTGCCGGTTGTTGCTTTCTCCCAAATACGAGAAGCTGGGGTGTGTAAGGTGAGTAACACAACAGCAGCCCTGGCTCCCTTAGGTGTCGCTTAGGTGCTATTTCTCAGTCTCTTCTGATCTTGGCTCCACAATCCCTAGGTACAACACATTCTTCCTAAGTATTACTACTGCCGCATATAGACATATTGTTCAGCAGGAAAAGCATTAGATTTTTGTGGCTGTTGGATTTCTTTATTTAACTTGAACCTTAATACACAACTGAGCACAACCAGGAAACTTAATTCTCAATTTTACTCTACTTTTAAGTCATTTATATTAAACTTGATCTTTGTATCCAGTTGTTAAAATACCTTTAAGTGCTTTTGGAGTGCCTTTGGGTTGTAAGAAAACCAGCGATATTTATTAGGCCCATGCATCTTCTTTTATATGTGTCCATTTATGAAACTTCCATGTGGAAAAGTTATTTCCAATGAAGAATTAGCATTAGCGACAGACTGGAGACTGTTCCTAAGAGTCCATGCCCACCACGTATGGAGGCCGATACAAAGAAGGAAGGTAAAAGATGCCAGTGCGAAGCACAATTCGGAAGGCAGATTAAACACAACACACTATCAATGCCAACACCTATCGAATTCTTTTTCATCTGTGGAAAGTGAACTAGGTTTGCTTTCTAGCTTTGCAATGTAGCTACTGAGAGCTTTCCACAGTGGCTCCGTCTGTGTATAGGGGGTGCTGCTGGCCTGGGACTTAATTCTGAGTCCTTGAATTCCTCTCAAGAAAGATAAAGCTAATTTCACTCCTTGATTCTCTTATCAGCAAGCAGATATTTTATTCCTATATCAAACAGACCTCAAAAATCCTCATGCATGCATCCTCAATAATATCGACTATCTGACTATTTTGGGTTAATCTGATCTATAAAGTGGTATTTATAATTTAAAGAATCATGTCTCTGAAAGCTAATGAGATGCCTGTGATCCCAGCCTTCTAGCTGTCAAGGTAGGAGGATTATGAGTTCCTGGACCATTTAACAAACAAACAAACAAAAAAATTAAGTTCTTTTTTGTCAACAATTCATTTATTTAACTTGCCTATTAAAAACAGCATTTGATATATTTTATCCCTCTGGTCAAAGCTGAAGAGTCTCACTCAAGAAAAACACTCGCTTACAATGAGTTGTACATAAATCTAGGTAGTTTAAATATTTCCATGCCAAACACATCCATGTAATTCTTCTTACGTGTCTGGTCTATAGGACCCAGGCACCCAACTGCTGAATCTTAAAATTCTATCAGTTACTCAAATTCTTCACTGCATTTCCCATGGCTTCCTTTGGTGTCATTTACTGAGTTATCTCATGTCCTCAACTAGGTTATGCTTTCCTTAAGGACATAGATTCAAATATACCCAAGATTTTTCATAAGACCTAACAGCCGGAAGTGCTCAATAAATAAACCCCTTAGCAGGTAACATTAGAAATTTGATCCAGGGAAGGCAGTGGCTCACTTGCCCAAAGGCTACTCTAAAGATGCCTCAATTAATTCATGTATTCAAGCAAAACACACTGAACTTGTCTGTTATTTGTGGTCCTGGCCTAGATGCGAGGCAACCAACAGGGGCAGGCACGAGTTGGTCCCTTGAGGATTTCCACTTTGATCAGGATGGCAGATGACAGATAATTTCAATTTTAACACATGACATCAATGATACCCAGAAGAAAGGAAAGGCACAGGAGAACTTCTAATGGGATCTTTTGGCGTGGGAGGAAAGATGGTTGCCTAGGTGCGAACTGTGTTAGGACTGAGCTTTCACGCAACTTCGCTTAGTATGTAAGCAAACTAAAAAGCAAACTGAAGAGTGCATCTTGAAGCAATAAGCCGTCAGTGGCTGCTAAGGGAGGGTGAACTAATTTTGTCACAGGAGGCCCCTGTCCCCAGAAGACAGGCCTAATCCCAGCTGAAGCACTAACTGGATTCTTCAGGTTTTATATACGTATCCATAAGTAATAATGAGTCCAGGTGGCAGGATGATGGAGATATAAGGAGTAGAAATGAAATACAGAGTATACTTATATATGAAATTCCTAGAAAATCATTTCTAAAGACTGCATCTTGTGTCAAAATTATCTGTGTCAGAGACAATGACAGCAGTGAGACTTCAGCCAGAGACAGGCTTCCAGCTGATCAAACCATGCCCAGATAAGATAAAGGCCAAAGTATGGCCACCAAGCATTTCCATGCGCTGCTTCCACCTGCCATCCTTCGATGCCATTTAGCACGTTGAGGGACAGAGGTCTCTGCACCTTTTCGGACTCCGCCCACAGCCTGACTTGCAACCTCTCCTTAAGGAAATGAATGCAATGAAGTCAGCCCTTTGAAGTCTGCCGACAGTGGGAAGAAAAAGTGGGGCTTCTGAAAGCTACTCTGTCATCAACACTGGGACCTAGCACTCATCTGCTTTTTCTCCTGGGGAACAGGAAGCAGCAGCCAAAATACTCAGCAAGGAAACAAACAAGCCTTCTGATCTCTGAGACAGCCCCTAGATCACAGCAGCCCCGGCTCCTGCACCCCTGCAGTGTCAGCCAGAGCCCCTCTTCCTGCTCCCAGCCCTCACCAGTGCTTCTCAGTCTATGATTGCCAGAGCAGACAGCAGCTCAATTTGACTTTCAGATAATTTTTTCTATTTTCTTTCTTTTTTCTTTACGCTTCCTGCAACACAGCTCTGTTAGCTTTCACTCAAAAATGCTTAGGAAGCTGGGAAGATGGCCTCATCCACAAAGTGCTTACTGCCCAAAAGAAGGGTCTATGTTTGATTTCCAGAACCCACACAAAAAAAGCTAAGTGTGCCCGACATCTCATCACCAGAGAAGTGGAGATAAACAGATCCTTGGTAATCACTGGATAGCCAGCCTGATCTGGTCAATAAGCCCCTGGTCAGTGAGAGACTTTGTCTGAAACAATGTTCAACAAAACACAACAATAAACAGGGGCAGCCAAGAAGTAACACCCAAGATCGGCCTCTGTTCCTCACATGAACATACACATACACACCCGCATCAGCATACTTACATGCACTTGCACATCATGAACACTTATACACTTGTATGTCCACATAAATGTTTGGGACTATTACTGTTTCATATTTGAGAATATTTGTGTATGCATAAAGTGAAGTCTTTGGCATGGAAATCAAGTCTAAACAAAAGATTTATTCACATTTCACACACCAAGCCTGGAGATATTTTATTCATAAATTTAATAATATCATTGTGTTAGTTACTTTTCTATTGCTGTGATAAAACATCATAACCAAGGCAACTTATAGAACAAATAAATTGCTTTGGGTTTATGTTCCAGAGGGTCAGACTCCAGGACATCAGAGCAGAGGTAGCAGGTAGGAGGTAGTTGGAGCTACAACTGCGAGCTCACATCTGAAACCATGAACAGGAAGCAGAGAGAGGGTACAAGAAAGGTCACAAGTCTCAGCATCTGCTTCGATACTTGCTGGGTAGAGTCTATCAGAGGCCCTCTGTTAAAGGCTCCTGTCCTGTTCCCATTTTCTCCCTCTTCAGGTGTTTATCCCCTTTGCCTTTCTGAATGAAGATTGAGCATATTACCTACAGTCCTCCTTCTTGCTTAGTTTCTTTAGGTGTATAGATTTTAGTATGTTTATCCTATATTATGCCTAATATCCACTTGTAAGTGACTATATACCCTGTGTGTCTTTCTGCTTCTGGGATACCTCACTCAGAATGATCTTTTCTAGTTCCCATCATTTGCCTCCAAATTTCATGATTTCCTTGTTTTTAATTGCAGAGTAGTATTCCATTGTATAAATGTACCACAATCTCTGTATCCATTCCTCAGATGAGGGACATCTAGGTTGTTTCCAGCTTCTGGCTATTACGAATAAAGCTACAAACATGGTCAAGCAAATGTCCTTGTTGTGAATTTGAACATATTTTGGAGTGGTCTAGCTGGATCTTGAGGAAGTACTATTCTTAATTGTCTGAGAAAGCGCCAGAGTGATTTCCAAAGTGGTTGTACAAGTTTACATTCCCATCAGCAATGGAGGAGGGTTCCCCTTTCTCCACATCTTCTCCAGCATGTGTTGTCACTTGAGTTTTTGATCTTAATCATTCTGATGGGTGTAAGGTGAAATCTCAGGGTGATTTTGATTTTCATGTCCCTGATGACTAGGGATGTTGAGCATTTCTTTAAGTGTTTCTCTGCCATTCGAAATTCCTCTATTAAGAAATCTCTGTTTAGCTCTGTACCCCATTTTTGTTAGATTACCTGATTTGTTGCTGTTTGATCACTTCCCCCCTGACTGTGCAGCCTTGCCAGGCCACAGAGGAAGAGAGTCAAAGCAGTCCTGGATATATATTTAATATAATATATCACATATACTATACTATAATATAAATAACATACTTACGTTATCTATTATATATAACATATTTATAAACATATCTCTGTTGGTGACTTTTTTCTTTCATCATGGATATGGTGCATTCTCTTCCCTCCATGCCATTCCCTTGAGGGCCTCCTCTAAAGGGCTAGACCCTTGCATGTTTGATTCCTCCAGTGTTGCCAGTGCTTATTTCTCCTGAACTTTCAAATTTCTTAGCTAGTGAGCTGCAGAGGGGAAAGCAAGCTGTCTGCAAAGAAAACACTCTACCCACATGTAAGCACAGTCGCAGACAGGGAGGCTGAACAATGGTCAAGACCCTTCCAGCATTATTTTCTTGTGAGCAAGTCACGCCTGCCATTTGGTGAGTCTCCTTTCACCTTTTCTCTTTTCCATCACCTCTTCTGATCTTTCCTAATTAACCTTATATACTGGACACAGCAGTAAAACCTTCAACTATTCAGTACAGGAAAAAATGTTTTCTTTAAAACATATGTGTTCATAACTGTACAAACTCTCTGGTCTAGTTACTTAGCATAACTCTCCACAACCCCACTCCAACAGACACTTCCCTCGTGGACTCTGAAGCAAAACCCATTGTATTCCTCTAGGGGATTACTGGAGGGGAGGAGGCGTGGCTATCCGAGGAGAGAACATTTGTAATTATTTTACTCAGTCCTTGAGAAAAAAAATGAGCTGTTATGGGGAGTGGAATCAGCTTAATTTGATAACAGCTTTACATATGAATTATTTAGCTTTTCTGTTCCGAATGTTTTTAAAAATTTGGATTAGGTTCAAATTTCCTCTCAGAACCAAATGACATGTTTGTAAACAATTACTGGAAAGAAAAATTAATATATTAAAACAGAAGAAAGGAGAAAGTTTACAGAGCATAAAATCATGGGACAGTATGCACCTGATGAAAGTGACCTGACTCCTATGTACCAGTCTCTACCACTACCCTAGAGGGTGGTCCCCACATAGCACCAAACTCGGAGGGTTCATCACGGTGAAGTGGGAAAGTCCATTCAGTGCCATCAGAGCTGCCGATTACATTCACTAAGAATAACACAAAGAAATAGCAGAGCTTCTGTGTGATTGGCTCGTTAATACCCTCACACCAATGCTGACTGACTACTCATGTCCAGTGCAAGGAGAGGACTCAACACTTACTGCCTACTGTGGCAATGTCTGCCATTCGGCCTCCCTTGTATACCAAATCCTTATACAGGAAATTTAAAATTTAAAATTTTGTCCATAGCATTTTAAACAATATTGTTATTTTTTTTACACAACACTAATAACTAGTTGTGGTAGTGCTCTGATTGTTTACCGTAAGGGAATAATCAGCTAGGAATGGCTACTTTTGCTTCATACTACAAACTAATGCTGGAACTAAGGGTGTGTGTGTGTGTGTGTGTGTGTGTGTGTGTGTGTGTGTGTGTGTGTTTGTGTGAGCACATTAGAGCATGCAGGACAGTTTTACAATATAAGAGAAAGAAATGTCCTGTCACATTTTCTACGGACTAGCCCATTCCACATGACAAATCCTTATATTGCTGTCATACCTGAGACACTTTTCCACATGCCAAGAAATGTGTGCTGTGCTGTGCCTCACTCGACTGTACACCATTAGGCTTCTTAAAACAGAGCTCACTGTCAGCTCTACTTTCTACTTTTTTCTACAGAAAAAGTGACATCTTAAGTGGGCTTCTCCTTGTCACATTCCTTTGACTAAAACACACACACACACACACACATACACACACACTACTACCTGATCAACAGCAGCTGAAAGAACTTTTCCTTCTAAGTCTCCAGCATATTTTTGAAAATCCTGGTCAACTCTACAGCATCATGATAGCACAACACAGAGGTTAGTTGCTATTGCTATTGTGTTTGCACCAAGAAAAATTATATTAAAAACTGGAAAAATAAAGAAGGGATGGAAATAGAATTCCCTGGGTCCTGGCTATATGTAAAATGCTACAAAAAATATTTAGAATAGGGTTTATCACTAATTTTAGTTTGACGAGACAAGATTCTCTCTGAAGAATCCAAGCTGGCATCAAAGGAATGGTATTCTTGCCCCAAGCCTTCTGAGTGCTAGGGTTGGAGGCTTGGCCAGAAAATAAATCCAGTCTTGAAGGCCAGCATGCCAAAGGGATGGGTTTATTAGTTAACAGAGACGTGGTAGGTTAAATTAAATACCAAAAGCGATAGATCTGTTTTTCGAGGAGCCAGTTTCAAAGCATTCACTTCTGCCATGTGCTACAGGCTCTTTCCAGACAGCTTCCCTGGTGGTATATAATTTGTGGCTCCTAAGGACTCAGTCATCATTTCAGTTATCTGTCCATGTTGGATATGTTGAGAAAGATGAAGATAACCAGATGAATACCAGCTTAAGATGTGGAAGGAGCTTCTCCATACTCAAGCAAGTCTCTCTCTTGTCCCTGGGGCCACATGCTCTTTGTCTCTGGTGGGAAGTTCTGGGATGGAAGAATGAGTAAAGATAGAGAGGATGTGGGATATGCATTCTGAACACTGAGCATGAGTTACACTGCTTACACCCTATGCTTTACTTCCTAGAAGCCAGAGAACAAATCTTCAAGAGGTATTGTTTTATCGTGTGACAGCTGAAGAGAACACTCAGGAAATTAAATGAAAATCCCATGTTCCAGCAGTGGTATGACTAGTAAACAGGGGATCAGCAAGACCCACGATGTGAACCGTACTTGATCGGCCATTTTATAACCACTGCTGCCAACAAGTAAGCCTGCCATACTATTCCTGCCCTAGAGAGCTCAGTTTTGAATGCTTATCTCCATGCACACAAAACATAGCAATACAATCCTAGAATATTAGTCAGACTTTAAAAGGAATGAAAGGCTGACATTTTACAACATGGTTGAACCTAAAACATGCTATTAACTGAAATGAGACAATCCATCACTTGGGAGTTAGAGACAGGATAACCAGGAGATCAAGGGTAGCTGTAATTATACAGAAAATTTCAGGCCAGTTTGGATACATGAGAACTTGACTCTGTCTTGCTTCCCTAATTTATAAAAGATTTTAAAAGTTAAATACTGTATGAGAAGGCTCTATAATGACAAAACTCAGAGAAAGTGAAAAGCACAACTGAGTCAGGAGTGTGGGGAAAGAAGAAAAGGGAAGTGTGTGTGACTGTGTGTGCATGTGTGTGTGTGTGTGTGTGTGTGTGTGTGTGTGTGTGTGTGCGTGTGTATTAGGCATAGTTTCTCTTTGGAATGCTAGAGAGTCTGGAAATGAAATGGTTATATAACACAGAATATTCAGTGTCAATGAATGAGTTTCAGAAAATTGTTGTGATGGTAAATTTTGTGGAAAGTATATTTTACCATCTTAATGAAGTATTTCCTGACTTTTGTTTATATAGGAGGCAAATATGCCCATATTCTAAAGTTCTTCCATGAAATTCTGCTCTGGTTACCTGTAAAAAGACACAACTACTAAACATGTCAGTCCTAGCCTACCCCTGAAGAACACAAAGATGGGCCTGGAAGAAGGCCCCTATGGATGTGTCCATGTCCAGCAACAAGGACAAACACAAACGATTTGTGAAATACACTCACAACATGACGTGAAATGCTGCATGAAATATAACAAAATATGCTCCCTTTCTCTTGGAAATGTTAATTGGAAAAGACATCATGAGGTAAGAGGTCAGGTCGGGCAGCCTAGGGCATAGACAGACCAGGATGGCTAAGTACAAGCCCATCTTCCCAAGGCATGGAAATGAAGTAAGCAACAGGATACAACCAATAGAATCAAATAGTATCATGGGGGAAGTAGCAGAGATGTCCCAAGTTTGTGAAGCTCATGATACCTGCTCAGAGAGTGTTCTCGGTTTGTTTTTGCTTCATACTTTCAATAAAAAATTTTATGCAGCTTTGAAACAACTGTTTTTTCCTTTCACAAAAGTTTACTGTCTACTTGTTAAGTATAAACCAGCATAACTTCAACAGGATCTTGTAAGGTGCTCCTTTGTATATCTTCCATAGAGATCAATTTTTTTTAATTTTGTGTTTGTGGCTTTATGATATATGTAGAAATATGTGAGTATGGGCCCAGAGATGCTACAGTGTATATGTAGAGGCCAGAAGACAACCTTCAATGCTGGTCCTCCCCTTTTACCTGGTTTGAGGTGGGGTCTCTTTGTGTCATCTCTGTGTATGCTATGTTAGCCAGCTCACATGTTTCCAGGAATTCTAGCTTGCCACAGAAGCTCTGGGATTACAGATGTGAGGCATTCCTTCCAGCTTTAAGTGGCCTCTGAGGATTCAAACTCAGTACTCCAGGCTTTCATGGCAAGTGCTTTACCCACTGAGCCATCTCCCCGGCCTGATACAAAGTTAAATTCACAGAATTCATGCATATCATATTGTGCACCACAAACTCTTTCTCTCTGCATGCCAACTTCTATGGGGAGAAATTGATACTCATCCAATTCCTCGTGATTGGCAGGAATATGGTAATAGACAAGTGATATGACTAGCCCTAGGGAAACTAGAAACCTTCCTGAACCACAAACAAAAATAAAGAACATACTGAAATGTATAATTCCCATTAAATAATAAAATGTTTACTGAAATCCACATTCATGTTACATGAAAAAGTTTTCTCTGAAAGCAAAAACTCCTTCAAGACAGAATCAACTTCTTAGTTACAAAAAAATCCAATTAAAATGAATTTAGATCATAAAGTCAACACTTGGGGACTAATTAAGTATTACTAAATCCTCTGTTATTGATTACTTAGAGAAAACTACGTTTTTTTATATGTATTGCCTAATACAGTTCTCCATTCCTAAGAACCTGCCCCAGATCCTGATAACACATGGCTTATCTAGGGACTAATCTCATGCATTAACTACTTTACATGTCAGAAATATTAGAATGTTGTCAGTTGTTCAAGATAAATTATTTTCCATACTTTCCCCTAAAAGCATACCACTTACTTCAATAACTTACATAAAATTCATTATATATTTGAAAAAAAGTTATATGTTTTCAGAGAAAAATGAGATTTTCACTATAAGGATCCAGTACACAGCTGTCAGCCATTTCCAAAATGTAAAAATGTAGTACAACTTTTTGTCCCTGGTGTGTTATCAAATGAATGTTTTGCTTTGTTTTGACTGGAGAGCACTTGTTAAATTTAATCATAAAAAGACTCATTTCAATTTCCTCTATTAATTACTTCCTGTGGTAGCCCTATTCTACTTGAGAATACTGGGGCTCATTTTTCAGATTGGAAAGGGTAAGGTAAACATGGGACAGAGCCAGGATTCAGTATGTGAGAGCCTCCATTTCTGCATGCAAGAAGGCTTCCTTCCAGCAGAGGAAATCAAGACGGTCTGTGAGTGACACACAGCGCCTTGGTGTTAGCTGCGTTGCTCTGCTTAGACTCACAATCACACTGAATCCTGTGCCTTTCAAAGCTACGAATAAAGGGAGGAGGAGGGTGGTGGGGGACAGCACTGGGTATTTCCTCACAAGAGATCAGTAGGATGACACATTTCATGGAAGCAGCATCAATGTCTGAGAGCAGACTCCCAGATGCCACACTGCGGAAGGACCTACAAAAAGCCACAGTGAGACTTCAAGGAGAGAGTTTTAAGGTGATGTCCCTGCCCTGCTCTCCAACCCCAGGTGAACATTACACAGCCCCTGACAATGTCTTCGGCGGGGGCATGGCTTCCTTTGGTTTGCATCCTACTGCAGATGTGCAGAGATGGGTGTCTGACTGAGGTTCCTTCCTTATTTTATATTCTGTCCCTCAAAAAGAGTTTTTTTTCCCCTCCACATTCTGAAATCACATGCAAACTGAAAGCATTTTGTATTTTTGCATTTCAATTCTCTGTTTTGTCAGAGAGTAATTATAGCAAATAAAATATTACAGCTGAGTGTAAATTCTTAGGCAACCAGATCACACCAGGAGATTTTTCTTCCACAAGTTTTTCATCATAGCATCTTAAATATTAAAATATTGCAAGGCAAGTAAACAGAGAGGGTTCTTTGCTCAAAGCATTAATTTTAAATGAACATTTCACTGTTATTCTGATCAGATACTAGGAAACAAATGATGCTTTCTTTCAAATAAATGAATATGTCATCTGGGAGGAAAGCAGAGAGGAAATCATGGAGGCACGCTAGACGCTAGAGATAAGTTTCAAACAGAATGGGTGGCAGGTCTTGTGCAGGAGAGTGAGAAAAAGAGAGGCTCAAAGGGAAACTCATTTGCAGATAAATGGATGGAACTAGAAAAGATCATCCTGAGTGAGGTAACCTAGAACCAGAAAGACATGCATGGTATATACTCACTTATAAGTAGATATTAGCTATATAAAATACAATAACCATACTATAATCTACAGGTCTAAAGAAGCTAAGTAACAAGGAGGACCCTAGAAAGAATGCTTAATTCTCATTTAGAATGACAAACAGGATAGACACCGGAAGCTGCGGAAGAGAGAGAACAAGATGGGAGCATACAATAAATGTTCTTTGGAAGGCTCCACCCAATTGGGGATTGAAGAAGAGGCAGAGACTCATAGGCAAACTTTGGGCAGAGGGCAGGAAGTCTTATGGAAAAAGGGGGAATGAAGGACCCAGAGAAGACAGGTACTCCAAAAGGAGACCAACAAAGTCAAAAAATCTGGGCCCAGGGTCCCCTGCAGAGGCTGATGTACCAACCAAGGACCACACATGGAGAGGACCTACATTCCCTGCTCAGATGTAGCCAATAGGCAGCTCAGTCCATGTGGGTTCCTGGGTAATGCGAGCAGGGTTTATCTCTGACATGAACTAGTTGCCTGTTCTTTGATCACTTCCCCCTGGCTGTATGGCCTTGCCAGGCCACAGAGGAAGAGGATTCAGACTGTCCTGATGAGATTTGATAGGCTAGGATCAGATGGCAAGAGAGGAGGACTTCCCCTGTCAGTGGACTAGGGGAAGGGGATTGGGGAGAAGAAGAAGGAAGGGTGGGACCAGGAGGAGATGAGGGAGGGTGCTATAATCAGAATAAAACATGAATAAATTGTAAAAAATAAAAATAAAAATAAAAAATTAAGAAAGGGGAAACAAAAAATGAAAACAAACAAGAGAGGCATAATAATAATAATAATAATAATAATATCTTTCAGATTACAATATCATGCTAGGTTATTATGCAATGCTAAAAAAATCCACTAAGATGCATCCCCCACAGCAAATTACTCAAGAAAAAAAAGATTAGTTTTTTATCTTACATCAGAAGTAAACATATCATCTTTCAATAAAGACAATATTCTTTCTTTTATAAGAATAGGGAATTTATCTGAAGAAGGTATCCCACAATTTTCAACTATAGCTCAGAACCAAACACTGGCCAATTAAAGCAGAAAAGAACTCTGGGAAATGGTCTGCACAGAGGAGATGCGCTCACTGTGATTAAAAGAATGTGAAAGTAATGAAGCACAAGCTTTATTTTTGTTTTGTTTTATTTTTTAAATTCTGTAGGATAAGAAATCAAATTTAATGGAAAAGCATGTACTTTGAAGCACCTCAGAGTTAAGCACTGGAGGCAAAGACATCAGTGGCAATACAAGCATTACAGAAAAAGTTAAAACTTTTCCAAAGTGGTAAGAGAGATGAGGAAGGATGGAGAGGAAGAAAAAGAAAGTAGCATGGATACAGAATGGTCTAATATCAAATCTCTTTTTTTCTTTTCTTGTCTCCAAACAATACAATAAATAAGTGAAAAGAAGATACAAGAGAAATAAGAAGAGGAAAGAAAAGAAAGACAACAAAAATACCTGAGAAACAATGCTATTGAAAACTATAGAAAAACTGCACATGCTACTGACTGGAGATAAAAGATATTCCAACACACATGGATTAAAAAAAAAAAAACATGCAAAAGGATAAAGCACATCCTCACGAATCTGCATTGAGCCTAGAGAGAACTTTAAATCTATGACTATAGAAAATGGATGGTTCAAGGCAACTATAATGCAGTTTCTATAGAGTGAGAATGTAGCCACAGGTACTGGCTAACAGAATCAACTGTGGAATAGCATGCATCATTTTGACATTTACTAGATGAGAGTGAACATAGTTAAAAAGGAGAAATCTTACCACTTAAGGAAACCAATATAGCCCAGATTCATCACTATACCACATGAGAGTTCATGAAGTAGGGGGAAAACCCAAATTCTTTTGGGTAAGGGAGGCCAGACCACTGACTTAACCCATGCTCTCTTCAGGTATTCTGTCTATTTTCCTTCAGACTGACACTAAAAGGGCAGAAACTCAGTAAGCGAACAAAATCCACCTGACAGACATGTCATTCAAATGGTTGATAAAGCCACTGAGAAAGGGAAGCTAGGGAAAGGAGATGAAGATGGGCGTTTTTATTCCCAAGTTTTCAGGAGGGAAAATTTGTATGCTGGACACCTGACAACCCCTTCTCAGTGTGTAAAATTTAAAAACGCCTTAAAACTTTTAGAATTACAAAATTATGCTCAAATGTATAAGAATTCTCAAAACCTAGGTCTAGCAACGAAGCTCAGTAGAAGCGAATCCTTAGGTTTGAAATGCATCTCCACCAAAACGATAAAATACATCACCAGCAACTGTGTTAAACAGACTTTTGGCTTACCAATGCAGAGCTGCATGTACTGCCAGGACCAAGTTCAGGCCTGTGCTTCAAGACACAGCATGCTTCAAGTACAGCAAGGTCTGGAGAATGTGAATAAGGTTGTGACATTAGACATTAAGAAGAGCCTGAGAAGGATCTGTGTCACACAGTATTCAAGTTGACAAAAAGTGTCAGTTCTTTTGCAAAAAGTTAAAGGAAACTTCAGTATCTGGAAGACAAGAGGCTGGTAGGTCATAGGGGCAAGAAAGTGGAGCTAAGTTCTCTTCATATACATTTCTTTCTGATCATTATATGCACCCATGGTTTTGACTAAGATAAGTAAGACATATAAACGAAACATAAAAATATAATAATTATCTAGCAGTGCTAAAACTACGGTGTTTGGGAGCCTAACTCTGACATATGAATTAACACTGTTATCTTGAAGGTAACTGCATGGAGCTGAAGACTCTGGCTTCACAAACAACAGAGGAAAACAGTACACCAGGTATGCCCCAGCTCCTTACTACATCTCGGCCTTAGACTTAAATCACTAGCAGAACATACAGTCTTTTTCTTGCTCCTCACAGTGACTCCTGGATTTTGACGTAAATCAAAATAACCATTATATCACAAACCTTCCTGACTTTCTTTTCTAGTTGCTGTGACAAAATTCTCTGACAAAAGCAACTTAAGGGAGAAAGGGTTTGTCTTACAGTTGAAGGAACAGATGATTGTGGCTGGAAATTGTGATAGAGGTCATGGCAGCAGAAGCTTGAGGCAGTCCCTCCCATCACATCTACAGTCAGAGAGCAGAGATGGATGACTACACGCTCCCGCTCAGTTCCCGCTCTCCATGGCAAACTTCAGGATCTCATCAAAAACAGTGCCAGTCAGAGTGGCTAGCTCTTACCACCCTGATTTACTTGATCAAGGCCCTCTCCCACACGCATGCTCAAAGGCCTGTCTCCCAGGTAACTCTAGATTCTGTCAGGATGACAACTAACACCAACCACCACAGGCCTGAGATGATGGAGAAAAACGCCAACAGGAATCTGCCATGTGAGACATCAGGAGTGCATCAAGTAGCTGTGGTGGCTCCTGAGGCCCAACCTCATAAAGAAAACATAAAATAGAGCAAATCACACACACCCATATACCCACACATGGCTGCAAGATGAAGGAAATAACATGAATACGTGCTGTGCATTTTATAGCTACCACATAACCCTACTTCAATCTGTATTTATCACTTCTCCTTTAATCATTGTCAAAAATAGCTATCAATTATCCTAAATACTGACTACATGGGCACGTCAGAAAGTATCACACAATTTTCTTTTTGTCAAGAAAGCCATTGCACACAAAGAAACTGACTCGTGAAAATACAATGCTTACAACATTGCACGTGGCACTTACGCAAGTGCCAGAGACAGGATTAGACCATAAACACTTCAGGGGTCTAGTATAGCACACTGCACTGATTCTTGATGCGGCTTTCCTGTATTGTTCTAGATTGTCCTATATGACATGCATCAGGTAAGAGAGCAATCGGCTTAAAGGAAGAGGTTCTAAGCCTGACTCTGAAGCTAAAACGTGGCCCATGAGACCATGTAGGATACCTGGGACCAAGTAAGATGCGTGTGTTCTCATTTTCAGAACATTATTGATTTGCTGTCATGTGTGGTACAGGCTCAAAGACAACTCTTACCATTTGTCATTTTTATCTAGAGTTAGAAAATATTTCCTTAATTGATATTCAAGATCGTGCCATTTTCTGGTTACCTCGGCATGTGGTTATGGGGGACAGTTTTTGTTGTTGAAGGAAAAGTGGGTTTTATGACAGTTGAGTTTTATTTTCACTCATTGACTTATTAATGTTGTACTAATTAGCACACTTCATCGTCCTCTCTATAGATGCATCGTACCTTCATGCTCAGAGTCTATAGCTAAAAAGTGTAAACAGGTGACGCTCAGTTAAACCACACACTCTCACCTAACCGCAGAAAGTAAACAAACAGCCTGCCACTTTATCTGATTTCCTCCTAACATGAGGTACAGTGTAGAGGACAGTGAGTCGCATTTGTCAGGGGAAGGCGCGGGTGCTATCTGGCCGATCGCAGCTTAACTTATCAATTGCCTTTGTTGTTTGGTGGATATTGATCTGAGAAGACCTTGTATCTTGCTAAAGTCACCAGTGCAGCGGTTCTTCCCTTTTTCTTTTGAGTGGACGGGAAGGCTGCAGTGCTGTGGGCTTTGGGAATTTTTACCCGACAGCCCCACTCCATCATTAGAGACCCAGTGAAAGCTTGTTGGAGCAGATAGATGCTCCAATTAAGCAGTCTATCCCCTCTCCTTCCCCAAAGCGGCAGCAGGCTCACACTGAGACTTGGAGCGGCAGTGACTGATGTCGGAAACGGTCTAAAGAGCTACACACTTACTTTTATTTGTTTTACTTTCAACTATTCATTTGTTCATTCGACAAAACACTTATCGACAGTTTCAGTGGTGACTTCCAAACTTAAAATGTTACTTTCTTTTCTGAAGGGGTAGGAAATTGTTGCTAATTTTTCTCCACAGCATACCGTAACTGATCCTGACTAGGCACTAAAGTACCCAGAGTCCAACTGGAAGCCCTGAGAACCGGAAAGAATAAAAAACAGCCTTAACAGAGAATTTAAGGCTGTGTGGCTGACCGCTGTTGGTTGTGTGCATTACTGTGTGAGGCCTAGAACATTCCATATGATATAAAAGGTGGGAGGAGGAGAAGAAACCCTATACTTAAAGGAATTACCACAAACCACTCAGTACTCCAGTTATTACTATTAACTTGCTGTCATAAATAGTGAACCCATCCATGGTCTCACGCATGCTATGCAAGCACCAATCCTAGTCCCAACATCTTATTTAGAATCTGGTTTTATTTTATTTCTCTCTCTCACACACACATGCACACACTATTATATTAATTCTTAGAGAATGCCTATCAACATATTTTAATCATAGTCTCCCCTAAATCCTCCTAAATTGCTTCCACCTTGTGTCTTTTTGAGAAGAGAATGGTATAGTTCTGTCTTGATGTAGAACTATTGCCAGTTTTCTGAGAAAGTGCCAGATTGAGTTTCAAAGTGGCTGTACAAGTTTGCACTCCCACCAGCAATGGAGGAGGGTCCGTTCCCCTTTTTTCACATCCTCACCAGCATGTGCTATCACTTGAGTTTTTGTTAGCAATTCTGATGGGTATAAGGTAGAATCTCAGAGTTGCTTTGATTTACATTTCCCTGATGACTAAGGATGTTGAGCATTTCAAGTGCTTCACAGCCATTCAATATTCCTGTTGAGACTTTTCTGTTCAGCTCTGTACCACAGTTTTTAACTAGGCTATTTGGTTTTGTTGGTGTTTATTTTCTTGAGTTCTTAATATATTTTGGTTATTAGCCATCTGTCAAATGTAGAATTGGTGTCAATCTTTTCTCATTCTGTTTGCTGCCATTTTATCCTATTGACAGTGTCCTTTGCCTTACAGAAGCTTTTCAGTTTCATTTATTTATTGTTGGTCTTAGTGCCTGAGGTATTGATGTTCTAGTCAGGATGTTGCCTCCTGCACCCCTGCATTCAAGGCTTTTCCCCGACTTTCTTCTCTATTAGATTTACTGTATCTGGTTCTATGCTGAGGTCTTTGATCCGCTTGGATTTGAGTTTTGTGCAGAAAATAAATATGGATCTATTTGTATTCTTCTACATATAGACATCCAATTAGACCAGCACCATTTGTTGAAGATGATTTCTTCTTCTTCTTTTTTTGTATCATTTTGGTTTCTTTGTCAAAAATCAAGTGTCCTTAGGTGTGTGGGTTTATTTCTGGGTCTTCAATTTGATTCCATTGATCCACTTTTCTGTTTTTGTGTCAGTACCATGCAGTTGTTATAACTATTGCCTATAGTACAACTTTAAATCATTGATGGTGATACCCCCAGAAATTATTTTATTGTACACAATTGTTTTAGCTATCCTGGGCTTTTTATTTATCCATATAAAGTTGAAAATGTCTCTTTCAATGTCTGTATAGAATTGTATTGGAATTCTCACGGGTATTGCATTGACTTTATAGGTTGCTTTTGGTAATATGGCCATTTTTTGCTATGTTAATTCTTCCAATCCATGAGTATAGGAGATCATTCCATCTCCTGATATCTTCTTCAATTTCTTTTTTCAGAGACTTGAAATTCTTGTCATACCTGTGTTTCACTTGCTTGGTTAGAGTTACACCAAGATATTTTATATTACTTGCGGCTATTGTGAAGGGTATTATTCCCTTAATTCTTCTCTTAGTCCTTTTATCGTTTGTATAAATGAAGGCTACTGATTTTTTTTTTTTTAGTTAATTTTGTATGCAGTCATGTTGCTGAAGGTGTTATCAGCTGTCGGAGTTCCTTGGTAGAATTTTTGGGGTTACTCATGTATATTATCATATCATCTGCAAATATTGATACTTCGACTTCTTCCTTTCCTATTTGCATCTCCTTGGTCCCCTTTAGTTGTCATATTGCTCAGCTAGAACTTCAAGTACTATGTTGAATAGACACAGAGAGATTGGGAAGCTTTGTCTTGCCCATAACTTTAATGGAATTGCTTTTTAGTTTCTCTTTATTTAATTTGATGTTAGCTATCAAGCTTGCTGTACATTGCCTTTATTTTGTTTTGGAATGTGCCTTGTATCCCTGATTTCTCCAAGACTTTTAACATGAAGGATTGTTAGGTTTTGTCACAGGCTTTTAGAAGAGAGTATCTCACAGCATCTGTCCTGGTCCTCTGGCTCTTACGCTTTGCCTAATTTCATTTCTTAATTTACTTTCACAGTGCTGGGGTTCACACCTAGAGCTCTGCATTCCCTAGACAGGCATTCTATCACTGCACTATAGCGCCAGCTCAGAAACCATGAGAGAGAATATGTGTGTGAATGTGTATGAGATATTTAATTTGATCATACAATACATTTATATTTCACAATTAAGTTGTCAAACATGAAGCTGGTAAGGAAGAATGCTTAATGAAAAACAATTTTCTATGCCTGATTTTTAATTAAGAATCAACAAAAGCCCAAAGGAAATGACTGATTAATAAAATAGTTGTTCTTTGAATAAAACAGAAAGTCATGAGAATTAATATATATAAGATATATGTGTAAGGATATTTGTTGCTATACTGCCCCTAAGTTAGCAAAACTTGTGATCAGTCAAGTAAATGTGATTCTTTCATACATGAACTTCCATGAAGTTACTAAGAAAAATGGATGTTTCTCACTGGGAAAGAATGTCAAAGCATACCCAGAAGGCAAACTTTGAGTCCCAGGCCAGTGTCAGCAGTATGATCCTGTTTATGCCTTATGTGTACTCTACACACAGGGGCACTGGCATGGAACTGGGCACAGAGGAAGACATGCATGCCACTTTCATGTCTGACATGACATCCTCTTTAGGCTGGAGAGGAGCTGAAGCAATTTCCTGTCTTATATGGTAATATTTGAGCTAATATTTTTTAAGTAACAAGAAATATTTGTGTATTAGTCATGTTATAAAAATATTCAATTAGCAAAAATGATAGCACACAACTTTAATAAATTGCTTAAAAATAAATTTTCTAACAAAACCTATCTACTTCCACTATAGATGATGATAACAGGGATCCACACACAGACTACATTAAACAAAAAACATCACTCAAGCACTGGGATCCAGCAAAGAGACAGGGAACTTCCATGTCCACACAGAGCATCAATCCAGGAGATTACACAAAGCATATGTTTGGGGAGACTTTCAGAATAAACATTATTTTTGTCTTAAATAATTCAGTTAACTCTAACACTCTGAATACTGCAGCTCACAGAGAGATTTGCTGTGATTCTGGTAAAGTTCCTTCTCAGGGAGACACCAGCTCTGTAGAGCACATTCTCTACCTATCAAATATTCATCCTGTGCACCCATCACTCCGCTAAGGCTCCCTCAAACAGAATCCATAAAATAATAATGCTTTACATTCATAGAGGGGTTTCCACCTTCCAGAGCTCTTCCAAATACACAGCATCCCAAGAGATGGGTGATTGTAATTCAGGGGCAGAATAATAAAAATTTAACACACAAGAATCTTCTGTCTTGCAGACTTTCCTCCCAGCGCTCCACCTGCTGGGCTTGTCCTTACCTCTTAAAGGACAATTTAGATGTCACAACTTCCAGGAAAGATCCCCAGCTTACCTAGGGGTCCCTACTGTTTACCTATATTGTTTTCTTGTTGCCTCTGACAGGAAGGTTCTTATCATATTGCTTTGTGAGGTTAACCTGATGACTACACCCAAGATACTAGGCTAAAAAAGCTCTACAGTGCCCTACATCTGACCTGCTGGGGAGAAGAATACAGGAATCTCCACACGTATGAATTGGATCACACAAGACATTATAACAAATGCCTGAGATATGTCTATCTCGATTGTCACCGCTGTCTCAATTGCCTTGTAAGAGTTCCAAGAATGTTGCTCTGCCTCTAGAGGTGCCATGTCAGGAGACACTATGCCTCCTTACATGTCCAGGTCCTTGCCTACCCCACACTACTACCACCAAGCTGCAATTCCTATTCTGCCTTATGGGTATGCCAAAGGAGTTCCTGTCTTCTTTGTACACTGGCTCTTTCCAAAGATATTGATTTGGTATTTTCAACATGTCAGGCTCTCATTGAGTGACAAAACAAGACAGAGCACGGCTAGCACACAGACTTCATTACTAAGATGTTTTGGAGTCACTTCATGCTTGAAGCAACTAGAGGAACTCAACTAATAGTTGATGTGGACATGTAGAAGGTAAATCAGGGAAGAACAACGAAGATTTGAGGCTTCGGTTGAGTTCCTTGGACACATCCAGGATGACCATCATGTGCTCCAAATCTCAGCTTCACATATAGATCTGGGCCATGCCGAGTGAGCCCAGGAGAGAAAGTATAACATTAGATAGAAAGCTATTACTGTGAGTTTTCCTGGACTTGATTCTCTAGTTGTTCTCCTTGAGCCATTTAGGTATATTCCTTAAAAGACTTAGCTGTTGTTAAAAATGGTTGACTTGGATCCTCTTCCTCCATGGCTTGGCGAGACTGCATCATCAGTATCAAGTGATCAGAGAGCAGTCAACTGAGTTTGTGATAGAGGCAGCCCCTGATGCCCTCATTCAGAGATCCACATGGAGACTGCACTGCCAAATAGCCACATCTGAGCAGGGGGCTAGGTCCTCTCCATTGGTCCTCTGTTGGTGCATCAGTCTCTGCAGGACCTGCTGGGCTCAGATCTTTTAGCTTTGTTGGTCTCCTTGTAGGGTTCCTGTCCCCTCCATGTCCCTCTAATCCCACCCCTCTCTTCCTCCATAAGACTCCCTGTGCTCTGCCCAAAGTTTGGCCCTGAGTCTAAGTATCTGCTATGATCCCTGTTGGGTGGAGCCTTTCAGAGGACTCTCTATAGTAGACTCCCATCCTGTTTCCTCTCTTCCGCCACTTCTGGTGTCTATCCTGTTTGCCATTCTGAATGAGATTTAAGCATCCTCCCTAGGGTCTTCCTTAGTGTTTAGGTTCTTAAGGTCTGTGGATGACTATCCTCTATTACACATCTAGAGGAATCCAAGGAGTCCTAATGAGACTTAGCAAGCTATGGGCAGATGGCAATAGTGGAGAACTCTCCCTTTCAGTAGTCTAGGGGAAGGGGATGAGGGAAAGAGAGTGGGACTGGGGGAGTTGAGGGAGGGGGCTTCAATCAGGATATATAATAAATAAATTGTGGAAGAAAAAATGAAAATTAAAAAAAATGGTTGACTTTATTCCTACTTCAATAGGACAAGTTAAAAGAGTGCTGACAGGGCAAAAGGAAGAGGAAAATATCTGTGGAGTCTACTAATGATGAAGCAGAAAGTCAAGGTAGAGTTGACAAACTGTGTTCTACCTTAGTGTGCAAAGCCCGCTCCAGTCTGCTTCTATGTATAACCCCATTCACCATGCCATTCTCTTCCTTGCTTACCAAACTTTAGTCTTACTCTCACTGCAGAGTAGCCACATGTGCTTCTGTGTGGGCCTCTCAGCTCTGACTATCTCAGTGTGAAGCAATGTAGAAGTATAAAATATAAACCAGATTTCAGACAATGCCAGAAAACACCATGCAGAAGAATTACCTTACTACATTTTTAATTACTCAAATTACCTATTTTTTATATAGTGTGTTTAAAGGTATGACATTAAAATCTGTTTCATCTGTGCTTTATTCCTTATTCAGACCACTAAAAAATTAAAGTGGAATGTGTAGTTGACACTGTGTCCACTGAGGAGTAAAAATGGCTTGGTAGTGGCTTTTTCCTTCCATCATGAGGGTGTCATATCTCTACTGCTGAGGTCTGCCTTTGCTCCTCCCTCACCTGCATGACTCTTGTTCCACACCCAACATTCCTGACTGCTGTTCCCCTTCCAAGGGCAGCTTATGCAGCCTCTCTAGGGAAAGGCCTGGCTAATGTACATCTGTTTACCAGTGGCAGCCAAGTAGGCATAAGTGATTAAAAGGGGGAGAGTTATGGCTGCCAAGGCTTGAGGCCTGGGCTTTGGGAACTGACTTTCCAAAGATGGTCAACAAAATGGTCACAATGAGTGGGAGAAGGAAACACAGAAATACACACACACTCACACACACACACACACACATGCTCATGCACACACATGCACACACAGGAACACCAACTTGAAGCCCATGAGTCAGGAAGGGAAGACAAAGTGAAAGTACAAAAGCCAGGAGTGTCATCAAGCGTTGGTCCATCCACAGCAAAGAGTTAGTGCCAGAAAGGCCAGCACTCTTGATGTAAGAGGAACAAATCTAAGTAGGTTCTAGCATGTTCCCTCCATATGAGACAACGGTCAACCATGTTTAGAACTGGGAAGACTCCCACTAGATGCCCAGGTGTTAGTGTTATGCCATGCAAAGGATCTAGAGGGCTATATCACCCCACTAAACAAACAGCTACAATTCTGTAAACAAGAAAACCCAAGAGTCTGCAAGTACTTCCTTATGTGCCAAGCACTGTTGTAACTTGTCCTAGACAGTGACTTTTAAAGACTGTCACCACTGTCTTCACTTTATTGATGGAGACCTTGCTACCTGGCATGATGTCCTGGAGTCAGCGAGGATTCAAACACAGGAAACCTGGGTCGCTAGCTTCTGCTTCTCATCTTTTTACCTTCTACAAAATCCTACCTCTTCTGCTTTGTTCTGTGTGGTGAGCACCAGTATTCCACGTTCCGTTAATTCTTGTTATTCAGCTACTTTCCTTCCCAGCTGGAGTGGCCGGTACTTGTGTGGAGAAATACAACCATCTTTTTCTTTGGATCCCACGTGAGTTCTGCTGTTCTAAGTTCATGATCAATACATGCTCAATGGATGACTGCATTATGGCACTGACTGCATTATGGGGATTATAACAGGATGGCAACTAGTGACAAATTCATGAAGAAAAATCCCAATGCCTATTCACCCTGAGTTGAAATTATTAGGTCTTCTTTTTATATTGGGAAAAATGTCTCCAGGTGTGAGTGATTAAAAATTAAACATCAATTAACAATTCAAGTGACTGCCTGTGTTAATATGTTGCTTATTAACTGCACAGGTAAATATTTTACCCCCACTTAATACTTGAAAATAAGGTCCCTTGAGCATATTAATTGGTAAGAACGGTCTTCTCAAGATCCAGCAGTTTCACAACCACTTCAGTCTGTATATGGCAAAGCTGTTGGAGGGGATCCTGATTGACTCAACACAGTGCTTTGTTATCTTATAAAATGTACAGCATGAGAGACAAAGATAGAAAATAATGTTTCTGCCATCTATGGTTCATTAACTAGGACATTAAGCTTCCAGATCCCCCTTTGTTGACCATAGCATGTATGTGGAATTCTTTCATTTTCTTTCTTTTAGGTCACAATCCCCATTTTCCTCTCAGCCTGGAATTTTCCTAAAGAGACTCTGACACTGGTTGTCTCTGTTTCACTATGTGCTACCTTCTCCAGCCCTTGACTGCTCCCTGCTGCCTTCTGTCGTCTTCTTCTTCAGTCTTGTTTCATAACATACCCAAATCATCCTGTTCCAAATTTATGGTCAGGAACTCTTACTGCCCCCAATTCACAGAAAAACTCACTCCTTTATCTGAGCTGGAATTTAAAACTATCTTGTGTGACTCAGAATTTCTTCAAGGGTCTGAATCCTGCTATTTGTTGACAAGTACTTCAGATGGACAGACCGGCTTGTTCTGTGAAAATAGATTAGATCACCATTCAGGGAATACTCAATTTCTTTATTTTTTTTTAGACCCTAAGAGGAGTACATTTATGCACATTTCTGATCATGATCTTGATTTGGACAATAGCGTATTAAGAGATTTGATTTACTAGGAGGTTGAGAATTGACTCACATGGTAAGCAGACATCATAGCTCCTGCAAGTTGTAGGGTGGCAGACACGTAACCCAACACACACCCAGGATTTAAGTCAGGCTGAGATGCCTCACAAACTAAGAGTCAGAATAATGACTATTTGAAGTCACAGTATTTGAAGAACAGTTGCTGCACAACAGTATTTTGAGATTAACTCATGCACTCATCTCTATTTTGCTGATTATGATTGACAGAGATTTTTTATTTTTTCTCAATATCCACAATGTTACCTCTTCTGTGCCTTATACTTAGTCTTCTCTTGTTTACTATGTAATACTATCCTAAAATACTTTGAAACACAATGTGCTTTATCACCTTTGTATCCACAAAGCATCAGAAGATCTTACCACTAGCAGAATCAAATTAAGATTTAGCCATTAATCATTGGTTCACCAAGTGGTGAGACTTCAGAAATTAACCTTCACGTCTAAGGCACTGAATACAATCCCTGGCCCAGCTTCAAGGGTAGACGACACATTTTATCTGGTAAGGCAGCATCATTGCTCTTCCCAGTCCTGCTAACTATGTTGAGGAGGGGAAATGGCATGTCCTATAACTTGCTATGGCTTGTTGGCAAGACCACCAAAGTGTTTTATTTGGTATTTATTGCCCTACCCGTTCCCCTTCCAGTATGCAAGTATCATCCAGCTTTTTATTTTGATTGATTGATTGATTGATTGATTGATTGTCCAATCGAACTTTCACAGAAAGATTATCTCCAGGAAACTATGAATGTTATCATGAATTTTTCATTGGATGAGGTAATTACTTATTTCTAAGGCCACTCGACTTAGCACCTCAGAGTACTTGACACCTTTCCATACACCCACTGACTATAGGACAAGAAGAAATGAAAATGAATGGACAAGCACTCTAGAAAACTTCACCAAAATTCATTGTGCTTACATTTGTGGATTAGGATTAGGCGAACATGCTAGCCAGTCTAAGCACTTCTGGTCATCACTTGAAATGTCATCTATGGAAGGACAAACCCTAAGATTTGAAAGCAAAGAAACTTTGGCCAGAAATAGCTACCAGTTTACCTGTTATATCCATGACACAAGGCACATTCTTAATTGAGTCATGTATGAAGCAGAAACTCAAATGCTAAAAAAATAAAAGTAAAAAAAAAAATCAAGGGAATAAAAACTTAGTGCAAAGTGAAGAATATCTTCAAAATCCATGTGATACTCTTTAGAGTAAATACAAGAGAACAAAGCTCTGCCCTCAATCCACAGGTATAAACACCAGTAGAAAGACTTATAAACAGGAAACCTCAGAGAAAAGAATCCTTAACTAGTTATTTTGAAAGTCTTAGCCACACCACCTGTCTTAAGTTCAGGTTTATTGCTATGAAGAAACACCATGACCATGCCAACTCTTAGAAAGGAAAACGTTTGGTGGGGCATGGTAGCATCCAGGCAGGCATGATGCTAGTGGGGGAGTTTAGCATTCTTTATGTTGATCTGCAGGCAGCAGGAAGAGACTATGTGTCACACTAAGCCTAACTTAAGCATATGAGACCTCAAAGCCCACCTTCGAAATGACACATTTCCTCCAACGAGTTGACACCTATTCTAGAAATGGCACAGCTCCTAACAGTACCATCCCCCATAGTTCAAACTTCCAAACACATGAGCCTATGAGGGTCATTCTTATTCAAACCAGCTCACCAAATAAAAAATAATATAATTGGCCTTTATGAAACCATTTACATTTAACTCTTTGTTGCTCAAGTGGTTTGTCTGAAATGGTATTCCACAAAGCAGAAGTTGAATGAGTTTGTGACTCACTTAAGTTTTGTCATATTTCTGTACTATGGAGTGTACTAACGGCTGGTGTATTTCGATGCAGTCTTTCTCAATTTAGATGTAAAAAATGCATATGCTTTTTACCATGCACCATCCATTGGGATTGGGGTCTATATAATACTAGCCATATACTGTGCAAGACATAAGAAGCTAAGAGAAGGTCGGAGTCTTGAAGCGTAGCATTCCCAAGAGTCAAGGCTAGGACTTTCCTGATTGTACTGAAACTCTTAATGCCTATAATGCTACCCCTGCTGTTATCAAGATAGATTAAACTGATGATCATGGATTCTAAACAAAATATCTTTTCTAAGAAAAACAAGCATCCAAGGGTGGTGAGAGAGTACAGGTGATCTGCTCCTAGCTCTACCTGCAATGGTCACATAGCTAAAAGAAAAGCTCCAGACATGTGTGATGGCCAGCTGTCACAGAAACCCGGCAGTCCCTGCACTGGGATATTTTCCTATGTCACGACACAATTACCCCACACAAGGAAAACCATTAAGAAATACAATTACTATAGGAAGAGAAGACCTTTTGCAGGAGAATAGATATCGCAGCTTTCATTAAGAGTTCTTCCTTTTTCATGTTCACCTTCTTCTCTTTGAAAATGAAAGTGACTTCATTTTCAAGTGACCTTTTTAAAAGTCCAAACATCAAGCACCATAAATATTCAAAATATTCAGAATGAAGTCCAGCACTATAGCTCTCTGTATGATGTGCTCCAAACTCAGAAAAAGCCCATTTCTCTTTCTTTAAAAAGCCAGCTTTGAAAATGATTCATACTTTCTTCATAGGTTCTCATTAAATGACCCTTCTGGAAGAAGGTTAGAGTTCCTCACCCTAAATCACACCACGGGATAATGAGGCTGAACTAGAAGCTTTCTGGAGAATTTGTTCCTGGCTCCGCTGTAATAACCATTTTACTATTTATCTGTTTTTGATAACACCATATTGCAAATGTTAAATTTATACTATACAATTTAATTATTTTAAGTAAAGAGGATGACTGGCTCTCGCTCATTGTATAATATCTAGCAATGAATAAGCCACAATTAAATTTAAAAAGTACCCTTTGACAGTTTTAACAGTAGTCATTACTTCAGTTAAGAAGCATTGGTAAAGGTTTTATAAACAGGGGTAAAATGATAAACAAACAAGATACCTAATTTTCTCTAAAAATATTTCATCATTATTACATTTAATTTTAAAATGAATACAGTTTCATACTTCCCCTCCACACCAATGCAGATATCCACATTAATGAACTGATTAACATACGGAGGCCTCTGCAGCATTGGGCAGGTAGCTGTTGATCATGGAGGAGGATGTGATGCCCTTTCTGCAGCATCCCTGCTAGAAAAGCCCATCATTTGAACAGAATAAACATCTCATTAGATAAACCCCCAATTAACAAACATTACTGAAATCAAGGAGTGCAGGTTTGTCCAAGTCATGCCACACAAACTGTAAGGAATTGTGTGAGACTGAACAAGATGAAGACAGTGCAAGTGTGATTGACTTGTGCAGTGTGATCAACTCACACAGTAGGATTGGTGTGATCTGCGTAACTCATGTGATCTGTATGATATGATCCATGTCACTATAGGTTAGAAGACAACCAAAGGAAAAAGGGAAAGAAGCAGCATCTTAGGAAGGTTTGCAGAGGAGAAACAGCTTTGAATCACTGTGAATTTCCTAGGTTGATAGTTGTATTTTTTTCCCTAAGAGACTATTGTGTCTTCAGACACTATGCACTACAGCAAAGTCTTTCGAGAAAACGGTATACATGTAGGACAGGTATGTAGACACAGAGATAGAATACAATAAAATAAATAGAGTATTAATACCTGGAAAATCTGTTAGGACCATAAGCATAAGAAGGATTTTTTTAGAGCACATTTACAACTTTTAAAAGTTTTGTTGTTTTTTTTGAAACAAATTTAGTGTTATTTCAGAATGAAAGTTAAGACAGGAGGGAGAGAGGGAGGGGGAAGGAGAGTGCAACAAAGAGAGAGGGGGAATGAGGAAGAGGAGAGAGAAGCAGAGAAGAGGAAAGAGAAAGGGGGAGGGGAGGCAAGCAACAGGAGTTCAACATGGTATCCCCAAGGCTCAACTCCTTCAGAAAGTAGAGACAGGCAAGCCTGACTAGGATTCAAGGACAGCAAGATCCTGCAATAGAGCACACTCCCGAGGAGCTGGCTTACCAGCTCTTACTAAGTGTAGCTCCATTTATGTTTAGTGAATCTCAACTAGACCTACTCACAGAGCAGGCACTTCATCCGGAAGACACCTGGAGAGCAGTCAAGATCACCTGTCCCAGCAGAGCCACGGCTCCTTCAAGCACCTGCTCTGAATTGGGGTCTGACGTTTTTATTATTGTAGTGTTGATACACAACTGTAGCCCACACTGTTTTTTCCAGACTGGTGGAATTCAAGCAACTATGGGTGAGGATTGTGGAGATAAGAAATTGAGTTTTCAAGTTTAAAGCATTGTCAAGACAGTTAAAAACAGTCTTTCCTTCTGAGGAGCCTGACTGGGCTCGCTCTCTCCCAGCGGCCCCTTCTCCAGGCCCTTTTTCCTCCTTGCCCTTTGCTACTACTATTCCCTCTTGCCTGCTTCTTGCTTCCAGCTACTCAGCCTTACACACTTTCTACTGTAACACTGTGAACCCTGCATTTCCTCTGTTCTCGTTCTTGGTTTCTGTCTTTGTCTCCTTCTTTCTCTCTCATTCTCAGTTTTGAAAAAAATTAATCCCTAATGAACAAGAAAAGCTGCACTTTTGGGAAGGAAATGAGTAGTGAGCTATAGTTACTTCTCCAACTGCCAAGTTCTCAGTTCTCCCTCCAACTCTCACTAAGCCCCGGGAACCCAGAAATGGCACTCTTTCCCAGAGCTCCGACTCTAGCTGAAAGGGAGACAATGAAGAAGGGTAGAAGGATGATCCTTACTGTGCGTGAGCTCTAAAAATATGCTTGAGTGTCAAACAGTGTTACATTATTTAAAAGTCATCATCATCATGAAAATGTCCTAATTATAGCCCTTTTCCATTTCAAAGGGTTTTAAACATTGTAAGCTATCATTTACTATCTCTATAGTGAAGAATACTGATAACTCAAACCAGGTTAATTCTCAAAGGTAATTTTCAAAGAGGGAAACTGTCCCTTATTATTTCAATACTCTTTATCACTATTGGACAATTAAAACTGTGGGAGCATAAGATTACCTCAGAACTCCAGTGGTCAAAAGTTTCCTAATATGCCAGTTATATCTTAAAAGTCACTTTCATTTAGATATTCTCTCTGCTTTTAGGAAATTGAAAGCAAAATATCTACTTCCTTGTTTGATAATGCTCATACTTTTTGAGTTTTAAGGTTGAGTTTGGGGATGGAGGGACATTTTCTAGAAAGGGGAAGGGCTGCAAGATACAAGTTAAAACTTGCAGTAAAGACTTAATTCAGTTAAGTTTAAGGTGCATCTGAGAGCCCTCTCATACAGGTCTCCTTAATCACTAATAAATCCCCAGAGCTCTCTGCTCTACACATTCTTCATTGTCCCTTCTTCATTCACCAAATATTTATTGAGCCACTATTTATTTAGGAGCCCCTGTGCTAACTCAAAAAGCAAGGACTGGTTGGAAGTCACATGGACCCAATCAGTCAGCTTGAGCTCACTGGAATTTAGAACATTCCTGATAAAGGTGACATGCATGGGGAATAAAAACCCGTTCAAGTGTTAAAAAGAAGGGGGTAAGAGAGGCAGAAATAACACCCAACAAGAAAGACCACAACACTGTTTATCAGGGGTGAAGTTTACAGCCTAACATAACCGTGCTGGCAGGGCTGCACTGAAGATAAGTTCAGAGGTTTTCGTAGATGCAAGTATCTGTGTACATGACAGGGCAGAGGAGAAAAGAGAAGGCTTGGGACCATGCCAGGAGTGAGAGGTAAAAAAAGGAACATGGAAACAAGGGTTCTCATCTGTTTCCTGACTATGCTACCATTCTTGCCTATCTGTTCATAATCTTGTAAGGGTCAGATGTATGCACATGTGCCTGTCAAGGTTCATTACATGTTAGAAGACAAAGCCAGGGGGAAAAGTAGAAAATGAGGTGAGTTAAATGTGTTTGCAGCTTTGGTCTGAGAAGCTTCCACTGGATCATCTGAGGGATTTATATAGAATACATATTTCTGGGCTATGATCCAGGTCTAAAGAGACTGGGTGTCAGACCTGAGGATCTGGGTGTGCATTTTTTAAAAATCTGAAGAACGTTTCTCCACATTAAAACTCATGATGCAGTCTATTTAGTAAATTGATGATCTCTCTTTTGAGTGATCTGGCCAAGATCCCAAAGTACATAGCTGTCAGGAAGGCTTTGTACCACCAAGCAGGGGTGGAACCTTCTTCATCTGCTACTCAGCCTCACACTCCCTCTCATCACACCACGGAATCCAGGGTGATGAAGTCAAGTAACCCCCAATTCTGCAAATTGCTGGTCATTGGTAATAATGTCCTACTGGCTAATCATTTGTATTGTCATGGAGAGGCTAAGCAGGCCATCACTCAATGTTCACTGAGGATGAATTCTAAGCAAGAAACCCAAGGCAGTGCATTCCGCATACTGTGCTATTTACTGATCCTAAAAAGTATAGGCCATGGTTTAATTATGCTGTGGTTTACTAATCGAGCAGTGGTATAGCAGGAACACTCCATTTCAACAAACAGATGTGGAGGGTATGTTGATATATGTGTGTATATTTTTTTTGAGAAATGTAAACAAGATCCTAATTTCAAAAAGCATAGTGATAACAACCACACATGCCAAGGATCTTCCCTGCCTCCTTTCCAGGTACCTGAATCACATGCCAAAAACTTTCCAAGAGAAAGAGACAACTACAACATCAACAAACACTGTCTGCTTCCAGTGTCTCCACAAACTGACTGAGCCCACCAAATTATCTTTAATTTTACATGCTATTGGCCCTACAAGGCAGAGATGGACGAGTACCTCATAGTCCATGCATAAGACCATAAAAATATGATGACTTGGAGCATATATTTTACATTTTGCAAGGCATATGGTTTCTATATTAACAACTTATCTCTGCCACTACACCACTAAAATTCTCAGAGCCAATGCATTCTCAGATGAGTGTGGCTGTGTTTCAATAAAACTTTATTTACAAAAACAGGTAATAGGCAAATTTGGCCAGTATCAATCCAAAACATCCTTAGGAAATATCCAGATAATTTTTAACATTATCAAGGCCAGTCATTGCTATACGGTGAATAATCAACTGTCTCTTGGCTTTAAAAAAACATTTGGTGGCATCCCTGTTATATCTGGCACACTGACCTACTTACAATAGGGATGCCACTATTTCTTACAATAATAACAATCACACTTCATAGCAATATGACCATGTCTTACCCACAAACCAAAAATATAGACTTCTCCCTAAGTATAACAAAAACAAAAATGTTCCATCCTTATCTTATTATATGCATATATATTATTATAGAATATATATACATATATCTTATTATATTATGCATATAATAAGATAATATATGATATATCTTATTATATTATACATATAGTAAGATAATATATATGCATATATCTTATTATATTATGCATATAATCTTATTATATTATACGTATAATAAGATAAGGATGGAGCAATTTCTTTTTTTTAATTTAATTTAATTTTATTAATTATACTTTATTCACTTTGTATCCCCCCATAAGCCCCTCCCTCCTCCCCTCCTGGTCCCACCCTCCCTCCCCCTTCTTCACGTATGCCCCTCCCCAAGTCCATTGATAGGTGAGTTCCTCCTCTAGGATGGAGCATTTTCAGTGAGAAAATCTGAGACCCAAAATGTCCCAGCACCTGAAGCTGAGTGCTATGATATGTCACTCAACACGTTTAAGACTTGGAGCCATTTTACATGATAGATTTTTGGATTCTAAATGCATAATCAACAAAACATGCAAATTTTCTAAAAATGAGAAACTGAATCTGAAGTAGTCTGGCCCCAAACATTTCAGATAAAAGATAGTCAATATCTAAACAATATCTAAAACACTCTGGGAGTAACCTCAGCCATCAGAATCCTGAGTGGAAAGAGAACATTAACAATGCTTTCTCCCATTTTTTGCAGTCTTCAAATTTTATTAATATGAGTAAATATACCTTTTTAAAAAATTTGTTAAACCAAATTAAAATTAACAAAATTAAAAAAAACACAACACAGGTGGCTGGAGAGATGGCTCAGTGGTTAAGAGCACTGTCTGCTCTTCCAGAGGTCCTGAGTTCAATTCTCAGCAACCACATGGTGGCTCATAACCATCTTTTCTGGGATCTGATGCCTTCTTCTGGCATGTGGGGATATGGAGACAAAGCTCTCATATACATAAGATAAATAAATAAATCTTAAACACACACACACACACATCCCAGTCTTGTGAATACTGGAAGACCTGTTAATGACTTTCCTCTAGCTCTCATCTAAACCCTCAGAGGTTCCTTCCATCACCAACCAACCATTTATGCATTCTATACTACAGAAAGTACTCACTAAGCCCTAAGCAGTAGACTAGGTGTAAGGAATTCTTGGAGTTTACATTCCACTTGGGGAAATAGACACCACAGAACTGCATGTACAAGTACAGCTAAAACTGCAATGGGAACAAATGATACATTAGAAGGCATGGAATCTTTTATTCCTTTTAGGAAAGCAATTAATGAGTTGAACACTGAAGTATAAATGCTGAAGTATAAAATCTGCGGCAGTGAGTAGAGCTATGGGACGTAAGAGAAGCCTGTAGACAGCTGAGGAAATCAGACTAAGGTGTGCTAGGGCTTGGCATCAACCTTGTACAGTTTCCTTGAAATCACTGCGAACGTGCAATGACAAAAATGTTCCTAAAGAGACTGAAATAGCAATGCAATGATGCAGGGCCTTCCAAAGTCTTTCCCAGTGAGCTCTCTGATTTTGCCTATTGTTTTCACACTCTCAGAACAGAGGAAGGGCTGGATGTTGTGGCCTTCTATTTTTTTCAGCTCCCTCCTGTTAGCACTGTCCCTAATGAGAAGTGAAGGACCAGGGCCATGCCTTATTTTTCTGTGTTACTAGCACCTTCTGAGATTTCTGCCCATGATTCTATTTGGAATTAGCTTGTCCCTGCCAAGGGGATGAACCGCTGTAGCCAAGTTTGTATATTAAGACATTGTGCTTATGCACCTGATCTCCATAGGGTCACAATCCCTTCCTCCGATAAGCAGAATATGGAAAAAGAAAGCAACCTGGGGTTTCCATTAATTCAAGAGATGTGGGTTTCCATTAACTTGTTCTATGATCTGGCCTGAGGCAGGCAAGGTCCTCACAGAGAGATCACTGGTACAGACATGCAGAGAAACAGAGACAGCCATGGTATTTCATTCTGTCCACATTTCATGGAGTTTTGAGGTGTCAGTTCTCAGGAAGGCCCTTCCACACCCATTGCCCGCCTAGATAGAAGGCATCGTTCTATAATTGTATGAGATAAATATTTCTGTTCCAGATGGCCTTCTGAGACAGAAATCCACGTATCAAAAGTAACCTCTCAACAACTGAATTAGTCTCACTACATTCTACAATGAGTAAAAGTTCATTAAGTCCTGTGGCTCCTGGGTGACGTGACAGCACAGTCCTTGAGTATTACAAGCTCCACAAAGGACAGAGGTTGTTTCTTGCAGATCGAGAAACAGAAAAGCCAAAAGCAAAGGTGCTGGCGCTCAGTGTTTGCCCCCGGAGCTGGGCCTTGTGGCTGCGTCTTCCCAAGGCAGTGCTTCTCAACCTTCCCATCACTGTAAACCTTTTAGTACAGTTCCTTTTGTCGTGGTGACCCCCAACTATACCATTATTTCTGTTGCTACTTTTTTAACTGTAATTTTGCAACTGAAGTGAACTGTAGTGTAAACATCTTACATATAGGATATCCGATATGCAATCCCCAAGGGAGTCATTACCCACAAGTTGAGAACCACTGTCCTAAGGTGATGGATACTGTGCCTTCACATGGCCAAAAGCAGGAAGGCAAAGGATGGGCATCTTTCCTCCATGATCATTGCATCACACACACACACACACACACACACGTACACACTAGCCTATTCATGAAGATAAATCTATTATGATATAATCACCCCTCAAAATGGATTGTGTTTGCACTGGAGATTAAGGTTCAATATGAATTTCTGGGAAAGGTGACACAAAAATTCAAACTACAATACCCATGTAGAGGTGACAAGACCAGGAAGATGTGAGCTATAATAATGGGAAACATAAAAATGACTATGCAAAAGCAGCCAACACGTACACAAGCCTTGGTGTGTCCTATGTTTCACCCCAAATACTTGATACATATGAAGTCAACTTAGCTATGTATGTATGTATGTATGTGTGTATGTGTGTATGTATTTGTGTGTATGCGCTACATGTATATGTGGAAGTAAGTGTATGTGAGGATGTGCTTGTGTGCTTATGGAGACCGGAGGGCAATGTCAGGATGTCAACTGTGTTTCTTGAGACAGAGTCTATCATTGGCCTGGTGTCCACAAATTAGAATAGGCTGGCTATCAAGTGAGGCCTAGGGATCTGCCCAGCTTTGCCCTCCCAGAGCTGGCATTACAAATGTGTCACCAGAGTGTTTTATGTTGGTTCTGGGGATAAAACTCAGGTCCTCACATTTTCTCAGCAAAGGCTTTAATGACTGACCGATCCCTCTAGCCTTCATTCTTAGCAGGAACAAAAAGATACATCTTCTTAATCTAGAGCTAAGATGTCAAGTGTCCAAAAGAAGGAGATGTGACCAGTTTCTTCCTGAATGTGCACACACACACACACACACGCAACATACATACTCATACTGCAAACACACATTCATGTCACACACACACACATTCACACACAGACATTCATACCACACATACTAGTACCACACACACCAAACACACAAAGACACACTCACACCAAATACCACACACTCAAGGACACACATGTACACACTCACACCATGTACCACACACACACATATACTCACACCATACAGTCACTGCAAATACACACATACACACACTGACACCAAACACAATACATACACCACACACACACACACACACACACACACACACACACACGCACACACACTCACACTATATACCCAAAGACACACACATTCATACTACATATAACACACAAAGACACACATACACCACATATATGATACAAACTCAAACCATACATAGCAAACACACACACACACACACACACACACACATACACAATCTACATAGCATTGTGTCATCAATTTTTTGAAAGAAAGCTAAGCTTCCTCTAATGACCTGAGGAGAACATGCATGGCCTGTTAGCCTAGAGATCTAAAGTACCAGTCTGCAACTTGTTTTCTACAAACCCACCATCTCCTCTTTATGTCTCTCCATGAAGAAATTACTTCTCAGACTTCTCAACAGCTTGGGAATACTAACTAAGCCCTAATGAGTTCAGAAGTTAGTAATGACAGTGCTAATTCAATGGCCCATTTGGTATCTAGACAGTTACTTTTCTTCAAAGGAAAAATAGAATTATCAAGGAAGCTGGAAGAATTTTCTTTACATGATTGATGGGAAGAAAAAGCAGCCACCTTTGAAGTGCCAAGACATTCTACCTCTCCAGGGTTCTCTTTCTTCTTCTGACACTCATGAGAAATTGAAAGGACAGAAGCTTCTTAGAATGACCAATGAAGCGAAGTGATAACTCTGTCTTCGCTGTCTATTCACAGAGTGACATGCCAGGGGCTTGGATATTTGATAACTGACAGGATGTGAAACTTGTTTTTGATGGGCTCCTCCAATGCCTGGCTCAGAGCAGACCTGCTACCATCAGGCCACAAAGACTTTGGGTGAAATACAGATCTGAGCAGAAAGCATTGGTGTTTTGCAGAAGATAGTGGTCTGAAGACCTGTTGAAAGTTCATCTATCTGACCTTGAGGGACAATGAGACATGAGCAAGGTAAACCAGAAGGAAATCAATGAAGACAACATGATGGAATGGGTAGAACACACTTACATATGATTTCGAATTATTATTCCTCATCCATAGTGACCAATTAACCACAGCATCCAGACTGACAGACTGGAAGGCATTAGCATTGGTCCCTCAGCTCCAGCTCAATGATGCAGAGGTAGACAGCTCTTCTCCTGGAAGAGACACTACTCTATAGCCATGAACTCCATAAACACACCTTAGTAAATAATACACTGAACTACACTGCTGCTTGTAAACAGTAAGAATAAGAAATGATCAGGCAGATGAGAATTCTGTTAAGCACATGCTCATTTTTTTTTTGAACTCCATAAATCTATTTTCTTCATCCAGTTTCTGCTATTAAAACTGATATAGCTATCAGTTACTTAGGACATACAATCTGAGGTATGTGTTTGTTAGGTGATTTCTGTGTTTGAAGGGCATGGTAGAACATACTTAGCTAATCTAAGATTATACTACAAAATATCATCTTATATGATCATTGCTGAATGTATGTCATTGATAACATGGGTCGTTACACTCACATGACTATATCACAGAATGGGTAGTGACCGCAAACTAAACAGTATCTCAGCATTCTTCAGACTGAGAAATCCAAGGTCAAGGGACTTCCTTTGTCTTCCAAGAATAGTGGTAGATATCACATAGAGAGACCAAATATACTTTTTTAGGGAACTACTCTCCTAGTGGTCTTAATCCATTAATAAGGGCAGGGACTACAATATGTAATCACTCACTAAACATCAGTTTTCAACACTGTTAAGTCTCCAATACGTGAACTTCTTGAGGTCTATTCAAACTATGGCACTAATCCAGGCAATGATAGATCCCCCTTCTCTTGTCTAGGAAGAAATATGAGGATAGATCAATGGGAGGATTGATCTATCTCTCTCATCCTCTCCTTTTCCCTCTATCCCTTTCTGTTTATCCCTCCTTCTTTTTCTTCCCCCTTTGTACATACAATAATGGACATCAAGGCTAGTGTTATGTACATGCTAGTCAAATCGATTGCCCTGTGCTAAGTTTCACAGTCAGCTCAGAAATGAACTTTCATTTGTTGATAGTAAAACCCTTTGCCTGCTATGTGGATCAGAGTACATTGGTTGTTAACTTGCTTGAGGCCTGTGTTTTAATGCCAGGTAGGTTATTGGATTGGGATAAAAGATGAGAAAGGAAATGCGCAGGGAGAACAAGGTGAAGAGGAACAGAGAGATCCCTTTCTCGGATGCCAATATATCACTGAAGTGTCCCTGACCTTATTCTAGAGTTTGGGAGTTATTGTTCAATTCTCATTCAATGAAGGTTAGTGGAGGAGCGTCACCAGTTGGTCTTGGTTATCAGAGCTGGAGAAAGGGTGGAGTCAGGGGTATTTTAGATGTATGAAACAACACATGACTCTTTGAGGCTTCCTTGTGTAGAAGAAGGGCTGGTGTCTATACTCACCATCCATATAATGATAGCACCTCTAGCCTGCCAGCCAAATGAGTTATTTGCCTTTTGGTACCTGTTACCACAAATCACTGGTTATATACAAGTGAATGGCAAAGGTATAACAGCAATCTCTAGGATAACATCACCTCTCATGAAATAACAATCTTTCTCAGAAGCTATACTTTGAAAGTAGAACACAGACTCAAGAGACACCTATTAAATGAATGAATACAAAAACAAGACACATGTTTGCATAATATTGTTGCTTCATTAAATGCAATGCAATCAATTTACAGTGATAAATTTTTCCTCCGTGGTGACACTTAGATTTGGTTGCAGAGTACCCACTGTCTGCATACCCCAAAAGATGCCAGTGAATTTTTTCTCTTAAAAAAAAACAGTTTCTATTTATCTATTGATAATTTCATGTTTATACATTGAATTTTAATCAACTTCATATCCTCCACACTCACTTTTTTCTAACTGTACCTATTGCTCCTATCACATCTCCCTTCCAACTTCTTGTCTTCCTTTTTGCTTTTCTTGATACTAATAACCTCTTTGGCACTAATAACCTCTTAATACTAATAAGCAATTAAGCATGGCTTTACACACATATAGGCATGATGATGGGGCCATGTACTAAGAAAATTTTGATGGGGTTCTTAATCTAAATAAAGTGGCATGTTCTAAAGATAGATTGGCCACAGACACAACATGCTTGTATAACACCTTATGGAGATAAAGATAGATAGATAGATAGATAGATAGATAGATAGATAGATAGATAGATAGAGCAAGCAAGCCACTGAGTTCATCATACAAAGTTTCTACATGAAGACTTGGCTATAAGAACAGAGTAAAACAATACATCATTTCTAGATTCATTTAATCCATGGGTTCTTTATTTCCAATTCATAGTTTAGAAAAAGAATAATTTTAGTAAGAGCAAAGTCAACAGGAAGCTGCCAGGAGGGAATCACTAAGAAGAAGAAACAGGAAAAAAAAAAACCCTGGTAAACCTAAGACACGTCTAACAAGATAGGGAGGGAAGTGTGAGCTGGCTGTAAAATAATACGGATGATAATGACATCCGTCATGAATAAAAGGACCCTAGACACTCCCCCAAAACTTCCATCTGGAAGGTATTCATAGCTGATTATAGTGAATTTTCTCATGTAATCTTTGTGAACAAGAAGGAGAAAATAGATTTTGTATCTGCTCAAAGTGAACACGCCTGATGAAAGAACCAGTTAAGTCCCAAAGTCTAAGTTACAGAGAGAGAACAATTGCAAACAGAAGAAAAACTGTTTCCCATACAAGCATCCTGAGCCTAGGCAAGAAAACGGGAAGAGCAGGCATCAGGAAAGGTTCTTAGGGCGGCTAGTAATAAAGCAAGTTACCACAAACTTGGTGGCTTGAAATAAAACTGACTCATTACCTTGCTGTTCTGTGGACTGGAAATCTCTGGAGTTTCCCAGGGCAGAAGTTAAGTTGTCAGCCAAGCTAAAATCTTTTTTACAGGCTCCTTTCCCAGCTTCTAGAATCTTCTGGCAACACATCACTGTTCCTTTCTCCATCTTTTTTTTTCCATTTTTTTTAACTTTTATTAATTACACTTTATTCATTTTGTATCCCCCCATAAGCCCCTCCCTCCTCTCCTCCCAGTCCCACCCTCCCCCCCTTTCTGCATGCATGCCCCTCCCACTGATAGGGGAGGTCCTCCTCTCCTTTCTGATCTTAGTCTATCAGTTCTCATCAGAAGTGGCTGCATTGTCAGGGTTCTAGGTTATCTCCACGGATAGTCCTTGGTTGGAGTATGAGTCTTTGGAAAGTTCCCTGTGTTCAAATTTTCTTGTTCTGTTGCTCTCCTTGTGGAGTTCCTGTCCTCTCCAGCTCTTACTATTTCCCACTTCTTACACAAAATTCCATTCACTCTGCCCATCAGTTGGCCATCAGGCTCAGCATCTGCTTTGACAGCAAAAAGACAAACACGGTATATACTCACTCATATAAACATACAACATAGAATAAACCCACTAAAATCTGTACATCTAAACAAACTAAGCAAAAGAGAGGACCTTTCCTCCATCTTAAGGGAGAGTGGTGGCCCCTGCCCTCACAAGTGACACTCAGACTACTTTTACCTCTCTCTTTCATTCTGAGTCCCCCTCAGGATTATTTGGAGACTCCAGCGAGAGTTTATGGCTATGTGTCTATTTTAAGTTGAGTTCTCTCATTTCCACCTGCAACTTTCCAGTTGAAATTCCAATTTCAAGTCTCCATTTCATATTCTTAGTACCTAAGGGTTAGGGCATGGTCATCCTGGGAAGGTTAGTGTTCTATATGGCTTGCTGAAAGCATTAATGTGTCATGTTCGAAGGAGAAAAACGTGTGTCTAGCTTCAATTATTATGTGTGTGTGTCAGAGAGAGACAGAGACAGAGAGAGCTGTTTTCATTTATGAAAAGAGTGTACACATACATAAGATTGGATCTCTGGTTGTCTATCTGGTTTGTTTGTTTGTTTTTCCAACTGAACTATATTATATGGGTTCTCAGCCACCATCGAAACAATAAATCGCCACACAAAATAACACTGAAGGCTAATGGGGAAACAACAGAATATACAAAGCCCAGAAACAACTTACCCAACACAAAAATCAAAGGGGGTTTACCTATTCACAACATTGTCACTATCTCAAATTCTCAACCACTCACTCTGATATAGCTTGTACATTTGGACAGTGATCACTAAGGAGTTTCATTGCCATCAGCAGTCTGAACATTTATGATAAATTAAAACCCCATCAAATGTGAAGGTACAAAACAAAAGCAGGGTCACCTTCCACTGAATACAACTTGGGGTGACAACAGGGCTTCCCCTCTCAGAACTGCTTCCCACACTCACAGTTCAGAATCCAGAGCCTAAGAGTCACCTATTTTTGTAGTACAGGGAAGGGGGAAACTGTCCCCATTTAGGCAGCACATCTGCAAGAGAAATAAAGTTCCATATATCACCACTCAGACCTGCTTCACTGTTTCCTATCCAGAGACAACCTGATGGAACATGGCATGCCAAGGCTAAATTCTGGCTCTGACAATATCTCACATCAGACACCTGTCAAGATGAAATGAGACACTTATGAAAGGGAAGTGGACGTTCAAGCCATATCCCATTTCCCTACAACATGACTCCTAGCTTGGAGCCCACTGAATGGTGTAGTGGCTCAGCACCACCTGACCTGTTACCATCACTTGGAGGTAAGGCAGAGGAAGAGAGAAGGATGACAGCTCGAAAGCACCAAGGAGCATCAAAGTATTGTAAGTTTAGCAGATGAGTCTGAGCATGAAAGGGAGGCTCTAAAGGAGCTTAAATTTCAGGATTCGGCCCTAGTGCCTTGATCCTGATTAAAGGCATGGAATTATTTTTTAATATCTGTTGTACATAATTAAGGGGCAGTGGCTTTCATGCAGATGAGCCCTTTGAATGCACACAACACCAAATGGGCTTCATTAGTTTGGCTGGGCAATTATAAAGTAGGAAGGGAAAAGACTGCGATAAAGCCTTATCTTCAAAAAAGCCAGGATGTGTTGAAAGACAACAGGCTGGATGTTGTATTTTGTAAGTTTATTAGCTTAGAGGCAAAACTTGTATAGCTCCTGATGGCTTTGAAAATCAGTGCCATACATGCCAAATGAAAGATACAGGTGGAATGCTGAAAGCTCTGGAGACAGTCTTGAAGTATTTCCAAAATGTTTGTAGGTTTCGCCAAGCCTTTCTCTATTTGTTCTGGATGTCTTTTCTATTGTTTTCCAACTGTTTCCTACTTTCTCCTCCCATGTGCATTTAAAAGAATAGCACTGAGCTAAAAATGTGACTATGTATAGCAATGTACTACACTAACAGTAAAGCAACCCTTTAGGAATTATTTTGGGTGCATATTCTTCCTTTTCTGAGGAAGTGACTGCAAATGACAAATGAGTCTTTCTTGGGGGCAAAAAAAAGGTAATTTGCTTACAAGAAGGCCCGGTGCACAGAGGGAAAGCCCAAGCTAGAGACTAGACTGTTTGCAGCTATTTCAGGACAGATGTTTTTTCTAGATTATCAGCCTCCAGTGCACATGGAAGCATCAAAGAGCAGCCAGTTCCTCCTGGGTTGAGAATTCTGGCTAATCTGGTATAATCACCTTATCTGAATGGCAAGGACCGATTGCAGCACAAACTTCCTGCATTTTTCTTGCACATCCAAGTCATCCCTATCAATGTTTAACCCCAAGCTCTCCTGTTTCTCACCCCAGCTCTTTATTTTTCCTACACACATCTGCAAGCCTCTCTACTCCAGAAGGAAAGGGACAAAGGGACCCCCCATCACACACACACTCATATACCTTCTTATTAGTTTTTATTTCAATACATTCTATTCTCTCAGGAGATTCCACTGTTGAATTTCTCTTATGTATGTGTCCCTCTATTTTACCAGCTCAAAATGAAAAAGGTGCGCCAATTCTGAGAACCAAAGTACTGAGTGAATGCAGAACACAAACATTACAAAAAAAAGCTCCAGAAACTACAAAAAGCTCAGAATAGGTAAAGAACAGAAGGACATATGACGGTATGACTTTAGAGCAAAAGAAATGGAAAATTTGTGCTTAATATTGACTAAGCCAGCATCCCTAAATCTTAACTCAGACATCATTTCCATCAAAGACTGTTTTATTTCCTAGAGATAATCCAATATATCAAGGTCTGAGAAATATACTAATCTTCCAGACAGGATAGAAAGCACAGATGGACCAGTGTGAAAGAGAGACTTTGTCCTTAACCATTGTGATGCTGAAAAGAATGAGTCTGAAATGCCTTGGGAGCCCAGAATAACAGTAAGACAAAAACATCCAACACTGTGTTGAAAGACAACAGGCTGGATGTTGTATTTTGTAAGTTTATTAGCTTAGAGGCAAAACTTGTATAGCTCCTGATGGCTTTGAAAATCAGTGCCATACATGCCAAATGAAAGATACAGGTGAATGCTGAAAGCTCTGGAGACAGTCTTGAAGTATTTCCAAAATGTTTGTAGGTTTCGCCAAGCCTTTCTCTATTTGTTCTGGATGTCTTTTCTATTGTTTTCCAACTGTTTCCTACTTTCTCCTCCCATGTGCATTTACTCTGCTTTCCAGAGTGACAAAGGTCCCCACTTGTTGTCTGCATGGTCTTGTGCCTGTCCCAACGAATGCAGATATTCTCAGGCTGCAGTGGGGTGTTTACATCTCTCTCAGGCACTCACGCGTTCTCTGCCGTCACTGTGTCCTCATCTCACACTACTTCAGCCAAATAGAAAGCGCATGCCACTGCTGAAAGATAGTCCATACCTGTCATTGCTTAAAGATGGTCCATGCCTACCTCTTAGCCTTTGTGCACATTCATCTTCTGGCCCAGAAGTCTCGTCCTTCTCCTTCTTCACTTCTTGATAACTTATATGTGAACTGGTCATGACTTTCTAACATCTAACATGATTCATCAATAAAATGTGATGCCTCACAATGTTCCAGGAGAAAGGCAAGCCACCATGAAGTTGGGATTCCTCAAGATGGGATACCACAGTAAGAAATAACTAATTTTGCATGAGGAAAAGTGCCGTGTATACACTGTACACTGTTCTCATAGGCATGTACAAAAAAATCCTCATTTATGAATGGGGCACAGGAAAATGATACAACACAAGGTCCTGGCACTATGACTCTGTGAGGAGCAACAGAAGATGAGAGCTAACTGTTAAGCTAGCTTATATGGCTCTAAGGACCACCCTAACGTTGGGAACCTGGCGTTTATATAACGCTAGTGATCATCCTTGCATCCTTTTCTAATTACGTGAGCAGGGTGTGAACCCTCCTTCAAGTTATCCTGTTGGCTTCACCTGACAAAGCTGTACACATTTTCCCCACTTGTTTCAGATGCATATAATGTGCTCTGATGAAATTCATCCCCACTCCTTCCTCTCCAGATCCTCTTCTACCACCCATATCATTTTCCCTCCCAACTTCATTTTACGTGCGTGCTCTCTCTCTCGTCTCTCTCTCTGTCTCTTTCTCTCTCTCTCTCTGAATTTACTGCATCCAATCAGTTCATGGGTGTAGGACCATCCACTGGAGAATGGGCAGTCCTTCAGGGGTCACATCCCAGGAGAAAACTTCCTCTTGTCCCAGCAGCCATTAGCTTCTCAGCTACAAGTAGGACGTTATGGCCCCACCCCATTCGAAGCTAGAATTTTTGTTGGCTTGATCCTGTTTGGGTCTTGTGCATTTAGTAACAGCTGCTGTGAATTCATGTGTACAATGGCCCCATCATAGTGTTTCACTGAAGATTTCCACTACTTCTAGATCTTACACTCTTTCTAGCCTCTCTTCCTCAGTTACCCCTGAACCTTTATGGGGAGGAGGTGTGAAAAAGGTGTCCCATTTAGAGTTGATCACTTAGTCGCTACACACTGACAAGTTTCAGGTCTTTGTTAATTACTATTGACTGCAAAACTAAGATAAATTTCTCCACTGAGAGTTGAGAGATTCCTTCCTGTGCAGAGTTAAAGATAACACAGAGGCCAGTTCAATACTATGTCAGTTTAGCAGAACAAAACCAGTAGCTTCTCTACTAAGACCTAGGACCTAGTGAGTCAAAGGGTTTTTGCCCACTTGACAGTACCAGGCACACATTTGGTCCTATGGAGCAGGATTTAAATACACTATCACTGATGCCAGGCAGTGGTGGTACACACCTTTAATCCTAGCACTTGGGAGGCAGAGGCATTGGATCCCAGTGAGTTTGAGGCCAGCCTAATCTACAGAGCAAGTTGCAGGACAATCAGTGCTTTTACAGAGAAACCCTGTCTCAAAAACCATAGATAGATAGACAGACAGATGGATAGATAGATAGATAGATAGATAGATAGATAGATAGATAGATAGATAGATAGATAGGATTTAAAAAATAAATCCACAAATTCTTCCTCATATGTGGATGTTAAGTTTCAATGTTTAGATATGTTGAAATTAGAGTTCCCATAGAAGTCAAGAGACTGGTAAGGACAAATGAAGACTTTAAGGAAAGGGCACAGAACAAAGCTGTGTGCCTACTTCCTCTCAACGACTACTGTAAACCTACTCTATACCTACTTCCTCTCAGCAATTACAATATACCTACTGTATGCCTATCTTCTCTCAACAGCTACACTATAGCTATATCATCTCCACTACTAAAAAGCTCCCAAAAAGAAGGGACCCTGGTCCATCTAACCACAGAGTGGTCAAACTGCCTGAGATACAGCACATCAGAAAGCTTTTTTCCAAATGAACGTCTTCCCAGTGCTTCACAAAATAGTGAGGCTTTACAAACGGTGGTTTTGTTTATAAAAGACTTCTGCTTAAATAAACAACGTGCATAACAGTCAAGGTTTCACAGTCATAGACAGGAATCCCTTTTCTCTGCCAAGGGTCTGGTCCTAACCTTGACCTGCTGAATAGACAATTAGTTCTCTCCAGGCTCCAGTGAGAACTGCACAAGAAAGCCTTTGTCTCCAGCCACATAATGCACTTACACAAGTCTTTGTGGTTCTTTCAAACCATGAGGTTCCTCCCTGAGGCCATGTGTACACAAAATTACTTGCTTTGAGATTGGGTCTTGTTTAGAATCGACATATACATAAAACAGGTTTTTCTTGTTTTTTGTGCATATGTGTATATATGTGTGTGTGTGTGTGTGTGTGTGTGTGTGTAGCTGTGTGTACACACTTACGCATGTGTAAGTACACATGAATGTGTACAGAATACAGAATACAACCAGAGCTATCATTCCTTAGGAGCTTCCCACCTTTATTTTCGAAACAGGAGCTCTCATTCAGCCCTGGGACTTACCATGTAGGATAGGCCTCTGGCTAGTGAGCTCCAGGGATTTCCCTCTGTCTATCTTACCAGCACTGGAATTACACGCAGAAGGCACCTGGCTTTTATGTAGCTTTTATGTAGCTCCTGGGAACCAAGCCCACGTCCTTTAGTTGGAAAACATACATTTGGTGAGCTGAGCTATCTCCCCAGCTTTATTTATATATAAATATTATATATATATATAATTCTGAGTTGTTTCTGCTTCCAGGCACAGGGAGGCCCCTGCCTAGCCAACTGACTTTCTGTAATTCTATATTACTGTTTAGGATTTCACTCTATGATGTTGCATCTAAAAATGTCATCAAATCCCTGCTGTACAGCCGCATGTATGTAAGTGTATCTGCCTGCGCATGTTCATGGAGCTGAGATCAAAAAGCAGGTATCTTTGTGTAAAGTAGCTGCCCATGGAGTCTCAGATTCTGTCTCCTGCTCCAGAACACTACACACATGGGCACAAGAGGCTATGCCTGGTTTTTCTCATGGATTCTTGGGATTTTAAACTTAGGTCTGTATGTCTGCATAGCAAATAGTTTGTCCTCACATCGATCTCCCTAGCTCTGCCCATTAGTTTTTTTTTTTTTTAATCACTAAATAGAGTCTTGGTAACAAGACTATGCATATCAAATAATACATATTATGTTATGTTATGTTATGTTATGTTATGTTATGTTATGTTATGTTATGTTATGTTATATTAATGAATAACTTGCCCTTTAGACACTAAGGTAGTCTATAGACAGCTACTTAAAGGTAAGGTCCTGGTGGTTCTACTTCCAAAACAGGCTGGGATATATTAATGTCAACTTTAACCACCACATCTCTTATCTGGAGGTGAGAACACTGTCTTCTAACTGAGCTTTCAGCCGATCTTCTTCCCCCGCTAACCCACCCACTCTTCCCACCCAGCACAGGGGTCTTGGACAATGAAAAGCACATCATCCCCACTCTCTGTTCTAACAGCTTTTTGTGCATTGGGAATAACTTTGTCCATTATCTGGCTTGCAGGGTCCTCCTAACGGAACAGGGCATCTGCTGGTGTCTGCCGTGATCACAGCCGAGGCTTCGCACCTCCTCTCATGTCTGAGTGAGACAGTTCTTTTGGTCTGGAGTCTTTGCTCTCAGCTCTCTGAGTCTGGTGGGTTTCAGCTTCAAACCCTCTGGGACTATCATCTCTATACTGTCATGTGACCCCATTAATCCTCCTACTAAATAAAAGCTATCATACACTTTTTATTTCCTTCCTGATACTTTTTAAACACACACTCCAATAATGTGTTAACAACATTTGCTTTTTATTTTCAATTTTTCACTCATCAATTAAGATCTGACAGGGCAAAGAAACTGTCTTATTTGGTGATGGAGTCCTTATTTGACCAAAGCACATCACATCTGTGAAATGAATTAACAAGCACCAAATCCCATCACACTAAAAGGTCAGCCATGACTTGGGTTCCTGTTGTTGCTAACCTCACCAACAAGTGCTCTCACATATGGACCAATTGCACACAGCACCCCAAATCTCCTGCTGATTAAAGTTCACATAACTTCTAGTCCCTGAAATTTTATGCCAGCTGTCAGTCACCTCTTACTAGGTCAGCCTTCTCCCTTACTGTATAAAGTTAAATACAGCTCAGCTCATGACCCAGATTAGCTTTTACTTCTTGTTGCAGTTGGAATGAGAATGGCCCTTTTGTGCTTCTATGTTTGAATATTTGGTCCCTGGTTAGCAGAACTGTTTTGAAAGGACTACCAGGTGTGGTCTTGTCAGAGAAAGAGTGTCACTTTGCTTGAGCATTAAAATTTCAAAAGCCCACAAAACACACACTCTCTGTCTCTGTCTCTCTGTGTGTATTGCATGCCGAAGAAATACGAGAAGGAAAACAGAAACAGAGCAATAATTTGTTGAGATGCTTGCCTTTTACTGGGTGAGTGCCAGAACTGGGTGAACAATTGCTAAAGCATGGGTTTATCTACCTGACATAGGCAAACAAGTTAGTTAAGCCACTGGCATTTCTCTAGGACCCACTGTATTCGCCAGTCACCGGGCTTACTGGAAGATGATGCTGAGGGTCGCTCATAGAATAGGAGGACACACTGATGACCACAGCAGGGGCAAGGCACGCTGTATAGTGCACATGTACAAAGGGGTTTGAGGGGTCGGAGATAGATGGGTGTCAGGTGGGTCAGAGTAGAGAGGTCAGTGCAGCACAATGAATGAGCCAGCTTGGAGACATTAGTCCAAAATTCTTCCTTACTGGAGTTCTGAGGGAGCCTCAGCAATATACAGCCATGATTTAAAACTCCCTACAAAGACAGAAGGTATGAATCTTCGGATCCAAAGTTCTTGACACTTTCATTAAGTTATTTTGTAAAATTAATGTTAAATGAATAAGAACTTTTTAAAAAAGACACCACCTTCATCTTTTCCTGTAATAAAGCATTTCTCAGCAGAAAAGGTTAGCCATGTCACAATTCTCCCTCCTTAGAATGCCGTTATTTTTCCATTCTTAGATTCACAAGACACTGTCATTAACATAGTCATCACACCCAAGGAGGGTGCAATAAAAAGGACCTCTGGGATAATCTAAAAAATAAGAGAGGGAAGGAAGAACGACACTGGAAACAGCAGTCTTCCTGCTTCAGATCAAAATCCCAATGACAGCTGAAGATCCAGGTAACCACTCATGCCTGGCATGCATTTAAAAGACCCCTATAGAGGAGTTGTGAAAAGTCTATTTCTCCTCATTTTCTTCTTTCTGAGAGGATATAACAATTAATATTACTCATTCCTTCCACAGGATTTATATGCTCCGAATTTTCCTTTTTAAGCAAAGCTCATGTACCATGCCTCCACTTGGAACCACTGTCCCCTTCTCTGGACAATTCCGGCCTCCCAGATCTGAAGTCAATAGACATATTTCCACTTCACTAATAACTGTGCGGAGCCCCCTCCAAGATTACACTTCCCCTGGATATTAAATTACAACCAACTTTTCATCAGATCTGGCTAAACCCCTGGGAACTGCGGGGTGTATCTGGTCTCCGCTCTCACAGACACTTTGGGGTGAGAGAGAAATAGCTCTTCTGTCGGAGGTGTGCTCACATTACTGCTTCAAAGCCAACTCCATGTTCTCTAAATGGTGTCATTGTTTTGTTGGAAGAAAAGGAGACACATGTTTCTCAAATACTACCACAGGTCAAAATTCAGACATTACACCTTGGGAAAGGAAATCCCATACAGCAGCAACAAAGTAACTTCTCATTCATGTTTAGCAGTGAATGGCCAGGTAGCAAGAAGAAAGCCTCTTCCCTGCCAAGCGGTCATCAAATGGCAGTACTCAATCAACAGTCACTGTGTGGTCGAACGACTTGATAGACATCTGTGTTGTGCTCAATAACCAGCGACTGACTGGGTCTTTTGTAGCAATAATCTTTGAAATTATTTGAACCATTCAAAACAACCACAATGACTTTCCATGGAAATAGCGAAAGGGCAGCAACTTAGAAATCCCACAGAGAGCGCGACTTAAACAGCAGCTTTTAGTGTTTATTTACAGCAGGGCTTGGATGGGATGGAGTTGAAATTGAAATCCTTTATGCTTCAGCTTCTGGGGTTCTAGGAGATAGTAATGATCAACCCCAGGTGGCCAGGGAGTGAGTGTCTTGGGGGTGGGGGAAGAAACAAGGGAATGGGCAAACTGTCTTCGAGAACTGAGGGCTGACAATTCAAATGTTACTGAAATGAGACAAAGCAAGCACAATCAGCATGAAGAGAATGTGACATCAGAACAAGAACTAGAGTGAGAGCTTTTCCAGACTCCACTTCACGCCAGATAGAATTTACGTTTTGTAAAACTCATATCAAAGAGCATAGCAAGTGGCTTCCTGAACAAAATTAGGTCCAAGATGAGCCACAGATGTCCTTGAGGGTTGCTGGGCACACCAAAGTTTCTTTCAAAAAAAGAGGGTAATAGTTCAAATGTCCCCAGCCTCAGTCAACTAAAAGCAGGATCAAAGAGGCCTACCAAGCAGTCTGCTGTCTCAATATATTTTAAAATAGAACACAATTCCAATGATAAAAGAGCTCAATTAAGCCTAATTTGTACTTCAGCATTTGGCTGGGTGGCTGCTCTCTGCACTTCCCACTTGTGCGCGTGTGCAGCAAAGTATCACACTTGTTAATTAAGAGTAGCAGCTCTGATCCCTCTGTGCCAACAAGACTGCAGGGCGAGAACCCTCTCCAGGAAGAGGAACAAAGAAGCTTCACTGAATCAGAGGACAGAGTAGACTGGCCTACCTTAACTCCACCTTAAACTTCCTCTCACACTTCACTGACAAATTCGGAAATGAGGGTAAATGGACAGGCAACACACACAAAACAGGCATTATATACTGACTGGTGTGGAGCCAGAATCCCCGATAAATCACCAAGACACCGTGTGGGAACAAGCGTGGGTTGATACACATGCGTGTTCATGGGTAGGTAGCTGTACATGGCTATCCATGTGCAAACAGAGGCCACAGAAAAAAGTGTCCTCTGTCACTCTCCCCCTGTGGCTCTGAGGCAGTTCCTCCCTCTAAAGCTGAAGCTTGCCATTTTGGCTAGGCTGGCTAGCCAATGAGCTCCTGGGTCCCCCTGGGTCCCCCTGGGTCTTCCTGGGTCTTCCTGGATTTTTGTTTAAATTAATTAACTTGTTAAATTATTTTTACTATAATGCTTATAATTTTAGATTGAGGCCTTTGTGGCTCCCCTGCCTTGTAAGACTTTTACTTCAAGTAGGGGACCTCCACCAGCTTACAGGCTCTCTTGAGCCACCCTAGTGAGATGCAGAAGGCTGTGGGATAGAAGCCCTGCATTGCTACCCAGCTAGCCTGGCCTAGAGAAGCTTCTCTTACTTAGCTTCACCCTGAGATGACTGCCTCCCACTCTGCCAGGGATAGTTAAAGTCAGCAAGACAAGAATGTGAGGTACGGTAGCTTCCACACCCAAATTTCCAACCCCCAGATTCAGGAGACCTTAAACGCGCGTGTTTGTGGTTGAAAGCCCATCTTGAAGCCTTTGGCTTTTCACTCTAAAAGCTTTTGAAATTATATTTCAGGAAGGAAAGGAAAAGAAAGGCGACTGTGAAATTATTAACAAGGGATACAGTTTTCAGAGAAATTTATATCAAAAGAAAGTCAATCTCAGTTGCTGTGTGGAAAATACTGGGATTGCTCAGAAGACGAACCTCCTCTCTCTAGCTGCAGAGGGTGGGTGCATATAATGAGAGCTCCCCTATTTTTCACACACAGGAATGTGCCACAAAGATGCAAGTGACAAAGGGAACGTGTTGGCATGTAGGCACTGAAAAACCTTGAAGGGAGAATTCATCCCCAGCCACGCACACACTTCCTTTCTATGGCTAAATTAAACAAAATTATATTATAATTTGACGTCATTAAGAAATGTGAAACTTCCTCATAAAAAGGACTCTTACATAAGAAAACGAAACGACATTTTAGGACATTGTCTAAACATAACTGACAAAAATTACTGGTAATTTTCATTGGCTTTATGATAGTTGAATAAACCCTTTTAAAAAGATATCTTTACATGTGTTTGAAAACCTGGGCAGTATTTTCCTAGGAAAAGATTTATTTAAATTAAACAAAATTTGACCTACAAAAGATTGAATACTTTTTTACACAAAAGTGGCATGCATGCGTGTGTCTGTTGTGTGCAAGTGTGGTTGCATGTGTGTATTGATTGAACCTGTTTGCATATTCACAATCTACATACAGACAGATCTTTACAGACAGCGCTCTTGTTACTGATAGCTTTTCTCATAGATAAAAAATGCAGATCAATAGTCAGACTCTTATCAAAAGAACCTATCAATAGAAACATAAGTAGACTGTATATGAGCTGATAGTTTCTCAATATAATCTTTTGTAAGTACCAGAATGTATGGTGTTGGCAATTTCAGCTTGCTTTGTTAAGACCATAGCTGTGTGACTACACATCCATTTCAATGATTTAATTTTAAAGAAGAAAGGCACACAGCTTGAAGGACTGTCTTAAAGGACATTCAGAGTAGACAAAACCTCTGCAGGTTTTGTGCACAAGGTTCTAAGCCATGCCTAGTGGCATGTCCTGGTAATCACAAATAAAAGTAGAAGAATTAGTAATTCTAGGTCACAAAGTGAGACCATGCCTTAAAACAAAACAAAATTTCTTCAAGGCTTTGTCTCCATGTAAACACTAATCTAATTACCTTGATAGACTGGTCAATTTAATCCTGTTAAATCAGTGGTTCTCATGCCTCCTAATGCTTGGGCCCTTTAACACAGTTCCTCATATTGTAGTGACGCCCAAGCATAAAATTATCATGTTGCTACTTCATGACTGTAATTTTGCTATTGTTTTGAGTCTTAATGTAAAGATCTGTGTCTTCTGATGGTATTAGATGACCACTGTGAAAAACTGGTTGGAACATTCAATGGCTTACAACCCATAAATTGAGAACTGGTGTACTGGGGTTTGATGGATGTGGAGATTTCCTTCTGCTTGCCTTGACCAAATGCATTATCAGGACAGTGAATGTCACTGAAAGCCAATGCCCAGCAGGGCCTTTCCCATAATAAAGCTTTGCACTGTGCAAAAGACACTATGATCTGACTGAGCAAACAATTCAAAATTTACAGTTCTTTATCAGACAGCAGCCACTGACTGAGGGCTTACTTGAAATGAAGCAGAGGTTATGCTGGTCTTATGGAGCTCCTGTTTATTCTGGGTCCTTCTACGCCCCCACTCTTTCCTAGACTCTCTGCACTCTGCCCACTCTGGTTTGGCTGTGAATCTTAGCATCTGCTTCAATCCCCTGCTGGCGGGGGAGTCTTTCAGAGGACATTTTTTGGTAGGCTCTTATCCTGTTCCCTCTCTTCAACCACTTCTGGTGTTTCTTCTATTTGCCCTTCTGAATGAAAATTAAGCATCCTCCCTAGGGTCCTCTTTGTTACTTAGCTTCTTTAGGTCATGGAATTTAGTATTAGTATACTGTATTATATAACTAATATATAACATATATATTATATATATATATAATATATTATTATATATATAACTAATATATAACATCTGTCTTTCTGTTTCTGGGTTACCTCACTCAGGATGATCTTTTCTAGTTCCATCCATTGCTTGCAGATTTCATGATTTTCTTGTTTTTAATTGGTGAGTAGTATTCCATTGTGAAAATGTACCACAATTTCTGTATCCATTCTTTGGTTGAGGGACATCTAGGTTGTTTCCAGATTCTGGACATTATGAATAAAGCTACTATGACCATAGCTGAGCAAATGTCCTTGTTATATGGTAGAGCATCTTTCAGGTATATGCCCAGGAGTGGTATAGCTGGATCTTGAGGTGGCACTATTCCCAATTGTCTCAGAAAGCTCCAGATTGATTTTCAAAGTGGTTGTACAAGTTTACCTTCCTACCAGCAGTGGAGGAGGGTTCCCCTTTCTCCACATCCTCTCCAGCATGTGTTGTCACTTGAGTTTTTGATGTTAGCCATTGTGATGGGTGTAAGGTGAAATCTCAGAGTCATTCTGATTAGCCTTTCCCACATGATAAAGGATGTTGAGCATTTCTTTAAGTGTTTCTCCACCATTCGATGTTCCTCTATTGAGAATTCTCCGTTTAGTTCTGTACCCCATTTTTTAATTGGCTTATTTGGTTTGTTGAAGTTTAATTTCTTGAGTTCTTTATATATTCTGCATATTAGCCCTTTGTCAGCTGTGGGGTTGGTGAAGATCATCTTGTCATTTTGTTCTGTTGACAGCGTCCTTTGCTTTACAGAAGTGTCTCAATTTCATGAGGTCCCATTTATTAATTGTTAATCTTAGAGCTTTAAGACCTACAAAGCCAACAAATCTGGGCCCATGGGGGCCTGCAGAGACTGAAGCACCAATCAAGGACCATACATGAACAAGACTTAGACTTCCTGCTCAGATGTAGCTGATAGGCATTTCAGTCTCCATGTGGGTTCCTTAGTCGGGAGCAGGGGCTGTCTCTGACTTGTACTATGTTGCCCACTCTTTGATCAGTTCCCTCTGGTGTATGTGTGTGTGTGAGGGGGTCATTGCTAGGCCACAGAGGAAGGGGATGTAAGTAGTCCTAAGGAGACTTGATAGGCTGTAGTCAGATGGTAGGGGAAGAGGGCTCCCCTTTCTGAAAAAAACAGGAAAGAAGAATAGAGAGGAAGAAGGAAAAAGGGTGGGACCCGGAGAAGTCCAGGGAGGGGTTTACAAGCGAGATGTAAAGCAAATAAATTACAAAAAATAAATTTAAATTAAAAAAAAAAGAAAAATCAAAACCAAAACAATGTTGACTATATTAGGTACTTTGTAATAGTGATAGAAAGTTGACTAACATGATGTTAACATGATGTTAACATCAATGATGTTCCTTCACTGATGTTCAACAAATATTTATTGAAATAAAAAAAAATTGAAGCAGAGGCTATAACTTCTATAACAGCACCAAAGTAAGAGAACATGGAATTCAAAGAGACCTCAAAAATTAATTCTCAGGAAAAAAAAATGTCAAAAGGTAAGTAATCAAGAAAGATTTCTCCTGGGAGACTAGCTGGCTTCTTTTTCTGTAGGTTGTTTTCTGCATATCTAGTACTCACCCTTCTGTCTTATTTTGCCAGAATTATTACTGTACGTTTTCATGGCTGGATGGGAAGCATCTAACTCCTCCTGGTAGCTTTAATCTCCAGTTATTCCTATGGAGCCTGAGTAACAAGGGCTCTTAATCCAAATGATTTCACATTTCATGGTCCTTTCACCTGCCTTGTCTACTTCTGTATCTTCATTTGGTAGTTTTGTTTGTTTGTTTTCCTGTCAAATTTTGCATCTTTGATTTCTCTTTATTAACTAGTAATTCTCTGTTTCTCTCAAGATAGCCAGGGTTGGTTTCCATGTGGTACCTTAAAATTTTACTGAGAGGGGTGCCTTACCAATTGCTCACCTCTCCTAACTACAAGGAAAATGTGAGAAGAGGAAGAACAAAATGGTGATGTGGAGGTGCTTCATCAGTCACAACAAATCTTTCCTCCCATTTTATAATTTAAATGAGAAGGATTTTCCAAGTTCAGCAAAAGAGTCTGGGAAGAAATATTACCTCTCCAGCTAACGTCATTAACATAAGAAATTTGCCAGCATGGTCTGCATTTGCACTTCGCCTGCCACTTCACATATGTTGGGGGTATTAACTTTCATAAAACATGATTCCAAAAGTACAATATTTTTCCCAATTTAGCTCTGTCAGTGAGTCTCAAAAATGGAAAAAAAAATACCGCCAGCTCATCCATAAAGAGGGAATAAATGGAGAAAATGGGGTGGGGTGGCAAATAATGGTAAGAATTACAAACCTTACGGGTTATGTTCCAAAGGCTTCAGATCCCAGCAGGCCTAGCAAAACGGAAGTGAGAAAGCACCTGAACACATGCTCTGAGAGTCGCAGCAGCAAGTGGTTAATGGTTTCCTTAAACGCTGCAGAAAGTGGCTTCTGTGTACATAAGTGTCCTATGCTATTGAGGCTTAGCGAGAAGAAAAGGTGAAAATGGAATTCAAGGGCCCGAGATGCCCTCTTCTCAGCCTCATCTGCTGCTGGCTTTTTGCATAATCTGACCTTTGTGTGGGTGAAGAGCTCCTGCATGAGCTTCACCTCCTCCTCCCTGCCTCCCAGCTTGTCTCCCACCTGCAGCAACTGTCAGAAGTAGCCAGATGATATCTTTCCCATATTTGCCTCTAGCTTTTCTGAAACAAAGTATTAATTCTCCAAATTTATGTTTTCAGATAACTGCCTTTCATAGCTGCATCTAAAAAAAAAAATTACCAAGAATGTTAAACAACTTTAGACTTTTAGGATATTCATTGAATGAATCATACAATTCAGGCCATAAATGGTTCACTTTCTACCTCTGCACCAAGGACACCCAGTGGGGTGTGTGTGTGTGTGTGTGTGTGTGTGTGTGTGTGTGTGTGTGTGTGTG